>NW_026648296.1:0-217072 GCF_030028045.1 Hippopotamus amphibius kiboko
CTGCTTAGGACTTCCCTCTGGCAACAGAGTGGGTGCCAAGGGCCTGTGGGTGGGAAGGGGCTCGGAAGGCACAGGGGAGCCTTTGGGCCCCCAGTGCTCTCCCATGGAAAACGCTGCAGGCCCCATCGTCCATGAGCTCCTCCGAGGCTTGGCAGAGGGCAAGCTGTCCACAGCCGAAGGCTCCCTGCCAAGTGCTGCAGGCCTTTCTGCATGGCTCAGCGGCAGCTTCCTTGCAGGCTGCTGGTCCAGGGGCGTGTGTGCCCTGGTCCAGAGTGCTGTAGGAGGAGCTCCTAGCAAGGGGAGAGCAAGCCCCTTGTTTCCTTGGCGGAGACTGGCCTGTGCACACAGAGGCCTGCCAGCAGTGAAGACAGTGCAGGCAGCGAGGGCGTGTGGCAGGCAGCAAAGAGGTGGCAGGAGTCCTGCTTGCAAGTGGGGTCATGCCTGTCTTGTGCTCAGGCCCCAGTGGCCACGTGCACACACAGCCTCTGGACCCGCAGCTTCCCAGCAGTGCAAGACACACACAGGCAACACCCTGGGGCCTGCTCGCATGAACTGTGCTCTGTCGAGGTGCTGCTGGCTGGCAGTGGCCTAGGCCAGCACAGGCCCTAGGGAGGCCTGGCTGAGCCTGGGATGGGTCCCAAACTAGCAGTGCCCAGGGAAAGCCTGGGACTGGAGGCCAGGCTGCAGGCTCATTCAGGCTGGAGCCTGGTGCACAGAGCCTTCAGCTGGGACTTGCCGGGGGAATGCTCAGCACAGTGGCTTTGGCCTGCCATCCACGTTCCTCACTCGGGCCCTTCTGCCTGTTAGACCCACACTCCCTAGAAGTGTGTTCCTGAGGCAGTTGGACAGTTGGGGAAGTGGAGGCTCTCCCAGCATGGGAGGTCTGCCCAGAACATTGCTCTGTGTCCAAAGAGGATTCCCTGCACCTCAGGCACTGGGGAGAGATTTTGTGCACACAGGAGAGCCTTGGCACATGCAGTGTTTCCCCACGGAAAGCAGTGTGAGAAGGAGCCCCTGCCAGGGAAGCATGGCCCTCTGCCACAGAAGCCCTCCATGCCACAGGCTGTCATGGACTCGGCTATAGGCCTTTGTGGCTGGAGAGACGGCAGCTCCTCTGGAGGCTCTGGGTCAGTGTGCACTCCCCTTCGAGGAAACGAGGCGTGTGGGAAGATTCCCTGCCCAAGAATGGCAAGCAGCCTGCTCCTTCCAATGAGACGCACGTGTGGTGTGAGAGGCTTGGCAGCAGAGAAGAAGCAAGAGGGGCAGCCAGAGGGGCAGCCAGAGAGGGGATGTGCACGCAGCTTGAAGGCCCCAGATCTCCTACATCCCAACCAGGGCATGCCGGCTCTGCCCAGCAGGCCCCATTCACAGGAGGGCACCCAGCTTCAGGATCTGCCCTTTCCCAGCCCTGAAACCACACACAGGCCCCACGCTGAGCCCTGCCAAGGGGGAAGATTGCCTCCCGCCTGGGCCGAATGGCACGACTGGGTTAGGGCAGAGAAGGCCCTGGGAGGCCTTCAGGGTGCTGCCACAGCATAGCAGTGCTCAGGCAAAGGCACTCTGCTTTCTGTAGGCTGGACGCACACTGGAGTTTCTGCTTGAGGCAGAGAGAGCTCAGCAGGGCGAGCCAGGGCTGAAGGCAAAGCAGAGAGTTTTTTGGTGGAGCGATGGCACCATCTGCTGGCTGCCAAGCATGGGAGCAGCCTCACTTCAAATGAGTTCCTGAGGCCATTTCCAAGCAGGAGGCACTCTGGCTGCACAAGCTCGAGAGCCCTGCTTAGGACTTCCCTCTGGCAACAGAGTGGGTGCCAAGGGCCTGTGGGTGGGAAGGGGCTCGGAAGGCACAGGGGAGCCTTTGGGCCCCCAGTGCTCTCCCATGGAAAACGCTGCAGGCCCCATCGTCCATGAGCTCCTCCGAGGCTTGGCAGAGGGCAAGCTGTCCACAGCCGAAGGCTCCCTGCCAAGTGCTGCAGGCCTTTCTGCATGGCTCAGCGGCAGCTTCCTTGCAGGCTGCTGGTCCAGGGGCGTGTGTGCCCTGGTCCAGAGTGCTGTAGGAGGAGCTCCTAGCAAGGGGAGAGCAAGCCCCTTGTTTCCTTGGCGGAGACTGGCCTGTGCACACAGAGGCCTGCCAGCAGTGAAGACAGTGCAGGCAGCGAGGGCGTGTGGCAGGCAGCAAAGAGGTGGCAGGAGTCCTGCTTGCAAGTGGGGTCATGCCTGTCTTGTGCTCAGGCCCCAGTGGCCACGTGCACACACAGCCTCTGGACCCGCAGCTTCCCAGCAGTGCAAGACACACACAGGCAACACCCTGGGGCCTGCTCGCATGAACTGTGCTCTGTCGAGGTCCTGCTGGCTGGCAGTGGCCTAGGCCAGCACAGGCCCTAGGGAGGCCTGGCTGAGCCTGGGATGGGTCCCAAACTAGCAGTGCCCAGGGAAAGCCTGGGACTGGAGGCCAGGCTACAGGCTCATTCAGGCTGGAGCCTGGTGCACAGAGCCTTCAGCTGGGACTTGCCGGGCGAATGCTCAGCACAGTGGCTTTGGCCTGCCATCCACGTTCCTCACTCGGGCCCTTCTGCCTGTTAGACCCACACTCCCTAGAAGTGTGTTCCTGAGGCAGTTGGACAGTTGGGGAAGTGGAGGCTCTCCCAGCATGATAGGTCTGCCCAGAACATTGCTCTGTGTCCAAAGAGGATTCCCTGCACCTCAGGCACTGGGGAGAGATTTTGTGCACACAGGAGAGCCTTGGCACATGCAGTGTTTCCCCACGGAAAGCAGTGTGAGAAGGAGCCCCTGCCAGGGAAGCATGGCCCTCTGCCACAGAAGCCCTCCATGCCACAGGCTGTCATGGACTCGGCTATAGGCCTTTGTGGCTGGAGAGACGGCAGCTCCTCTGGAGGCTCTGGGTCAGTGTGCACTCCCCTTCGAGGAAACGAGGCGTGTGGGAAGATTCCCTGCCCAAGAATGGCAAGCAGCCTGCTCCTTCCAATGAGACGCACGTGTGGTGTGAGAGGCTTGGCAGCAGAGAAGAAGCAAGAGGGGCAGCCAGAGGGGCAGCCAGAGAGGGGATGTGCACGCAGCTTGAAGGCCCCAGATCTCCTACATCCCAACCAGGGCATGCCGGCTCTGCCCAGCAGGCCCCATTCACAGGAGGGCACCCAGCTTCAGGATCTGCCCTTTCCCAGCCCTGAAACCACACACAGGCCCCACGCTGAGCCCTGCCAAGGGGGAAGTTTGCTTCCCGCCTGGGCCGAATGGCACGACTGGGTTAGGGCAGAGAAGGCCCTGGGAGGCCTTCAGGGTGCTGCCACAGCATAGCAGTGCTCAGGCAAAGGCACTCTGCTTTCTGTAGGCTGGACGCACACTGGAGTTTCTGCTTGAGGCAGAGAGAGCTCAGCAGGGCGAGCCAGGGCTGAAGGCAAAGCAGAGAGTTTTTTGGTGGAGCGATGGCACCATCTGCTGGCTGCCAAGCATGGGAGCAGCCTCACTTCAAATGAGTTCCTGAGGCCATTTCCAAGCAGGAGGCACTCTGGCTGCACAAGCTCGAGAGCCCTGCTTAGGACTTCCCTCTGGCAACAGAGTGGGTTCCAAGGGCCTGTGGGTGGGAAGGGGCTCGGAAGGCACAGGGGAGCCTTTGAGCCCCCAGTGCTCTCCCATGGAAAACGCTGCAGGCCCCAGCATCCACGAACTGCTCCGAGGCTGGGCAGTGGGCAAGCTGTCCACAGCCGAAGGCTCCCTGCCAAGTGCTGCAGGCCTTTCTGCATGGCTCAGCGGCAGCTTCCTTGCAGGCTGCTGGTCCAGGGGCGTGTGTGCCCTGGTCCAGAGTGCTGTAGGAGGAGCTCCTAGCAAGGGGAGAGCAAGCCCCTTGTTTCCTTGGCGGAGACTGGCCTGTGCACACAGAGGCCTGCCAGCAGTGAAGACAGTGCAGGCAGCGAGGGCGTGTGGCAGGCAGCAAAGAGGTGGCAGGAGTCCTGCTTGCAAGTGGGGTCATGCCTGTCTTGTGCTCAGGCCCCAGTGGCCACGTGCACACACAGCCTCTGGACCCGCAGCTTCCCAGCAGTGCAAGACACACACAGGCAACACCCTGGGGCCTGCTCACATGAACTGTGCTCTGTCGAGGTGCTGCTGGCTGGCAGTGGCCTAGGCCAGCACAGGCCCTAGGGAGGCCTGGCTGAGCCTGGGATGGGTCCCAAACTAGCAGTGCCCAGGGAAAGCCTGGGACTGGAGGCCAGGCTGCAGGCTCATTCAGGCTGGAGCCTGGTGCACAGAGCCTTCAGCTGGGACTTGCCGGGGGAATGCTCAGCACAGTGGCTTTGGCCTGCCATCCACGTTCCTCACTCGGGCCCTTCTGCCTGTTAGACCCACACTCCCTAGAAGTGTGTTCCTGAGGCAGTTGGACAGTTGGGGAAGTGGAGGCTCTCCCAGCATGGGAGGTCTGCCCAGAACATTGCTCTGTGTCCAAAGAGGATTCCCTGCACCTCAGGCACTGGGGAGAGATTTTGTGCACACAGGAGAGCCTTGGCACATGCAGTGTTTCCCCACGGAAAGCAGTGTGAGAAGGAGCCCCTGCCAGGGAAGCATGGCCCTCTGCCACAGAAGCCCTCCATGCCACAGGCTGTCATGGACTCGGCTATAGGCCTTTGTGGCTGGAGAGACGGCAGCTCCTCTGGAGGCTCTGGGTCAGTGTGCACTCCCCTTCGAGGAAACGAGGCGTGTGGGAAGATTCCCTGCCCAAGAATGGCAAGCAGCCTGCTCCTTCCAATGAGACGCACGTGTGGTGTGAGAGGCTTGGCAGCAGAGAAGAAGCAAGAGGGGCAGCCAGAGGGGCAGCCAGAGAGGGGATGTGCACGCAGCTTGAAGGCCCCAGATCTCCTACATCCCAACCAGGGCATGCCGGCTCTGCCCAGCAGGCCCCATTCACAGGAGGGCACCCAGCTTCAGGATCTGCCCTTTCCCAGCCCTGAAACCACACACAGGCCCCACGCTGAGCCCTGCCAAGGGGGAAGTTTGCTTCCCGCCTGGGCCGAATGGCACGACTGGGTTAGGGCAGAGAAGGCCCTGGGAGGCCTTCAGGGTGCTGCCACAGCATAGCAGTGCTCAGGCAAAGGCACTCTGCTTTCTGTAGGCTGGACGCACACTGGAGTTTCTGCTTGAGGCAGAGAGAGCTCAGCAGGGCGAGCCAGGGCTGAAGGCAAAGCAGAGAGTTTTTTGGTGGAGCGATGGCACCATCTGCTGGCTGCCAAGCATGGGAGCAGCCTCACTTCAAATGAGTTCCTGAGGCCATTTCCAAGCAGGAGGCACTCTGGCTGCACAAGCTCGAGAGCCCTGCTTAGGACTTCCCTCTGGCAACAGAGTGGGTGCCAAGGGCCTGTGGGTGGGAAGGGGCTCGGAAGGCACAGGGGAGCCTTTGGGCCCCCAGTGCTCTCCCATGGAAAACGCTGCAGGCCCCATCGTCCATGAGCTCCTCCGAGGCTTGGCAGAGGGCAAGCTGTCCACAGCCGAAGGCTCCCTGCCAAGTGCTGCAGGCCTTTCTGCATGGCTCAGCGGCAGCTTCCTTGCAGGCTGCTGGTCCAGGGGCGTGTGTGCCCTGGTCCAGAGTGCTGTAGGAGGAGCTCCTAGCAAGGGGAGAGCAAGCCCCTTGTTTCCTTGGCGGAGACTGGCCTGTGCACACAGAGGCCTGCCAGCAGTGAAGACAGTGCAGGCAGCGAGGGCGTGTGGCAGGCAGCAAAGAGGTGGCAGGAGTCCTGCTTGCAAGTGGGGTCATGCCTGTCTTGTGCTCAGGCCCCAGTGGCCACGTGCACACACAGCCTCTGGACCCGCAGCTTCCCAGCAGTGCAAGACACACACAGGCAAAACCCTGGGGCCTGCTCGCATGAACTGTGCTCTGTCGAGGTCCTGCTGGCTGGCAGTGGCCTAGGCCAGCACAGGCCCTAGGGAGGCCTGGCTGAGCCTGGGATGGGTCCCAAACTAGCAGTGCCCAGGGAAAGCCTGGGACTGGAGGCCAGGCTACAGGCTCATTCAGGCTGGAGCCTGGTGCACAGAGCCTTCAGCTGGGACTTGCCGGGCGAATGCTCAGCACAGTGGCTTTGGCCTGCCATCCACGTTCCTCACTCGGGCCCTTCTGCCTGTTAGACCCACACTCCCTAGAAGTGTGTTCCTGAGGCAGTTGGACAGTTGGGGAAGTGGAGGCTCTCCCAGCATGATAGGTCTGCCCAGAACATTGCTCTGTGTCCAAAGAGGATTCCCTGCACCTCAGGCACTGGGGAGAGATTTTGTGCACACAGGAGAGCCTTGGCACATGCAGTGTTTCCCCACGGAAAGCAGTGTGAGAAGGAGCCCCTGCCAGGGAAGCATGGCCCTCTGCCACAGAAGCCCTCCATGCCACAGGCTGTCATGGACTCGGCTATAGGCCTTTGTGGCTGGAGAGACGGCAGCTCCTCTGGAGGCTCTGGGTCAGTGTGCACTCCCCTTCGAGGAAACGAGGCGTGTGGGAAGATTCCCTGCCCAAGAATGGCAAGCAGCCTGCTCCTTCCAATGAGACGCACGTGTGGTGTGAGAGGCTTGGCAGCAGAGAAGAAGCAAGAGGGGCAGCCAGAGGGGCAGCCAGAGAGGGGATGTGCACGCAGCTTGAAGGCCCCAGATCTCCTACATCCCAACCAGGGCATGCCGGCTCTGCCCAGCAGGCCCCATTCACAGGAGGGCACCCAGCTTCAGGATCTGCCCTTTCCCAGCCCTGAAACCACACACAGGCCCCACGCTGAGCCCTGCCAAGGGGGAAGTTTGCTTCCCGCCTGGGCCGAATGGCACCACTGGGTTAGGGCAGAGAAGGCCCTGGGAGGCCTTCAGGGTGCTGCCACAGCATAGCAGTGCTCAGGCAAAGGCACTCTGCTTTCTGTAGGCTGGACGCACACTGGAGTTTCTGCTTGAGGCAGAGAGAGCTCAGCAGGGCGAGCCAGGGCTGAAGGCAAAGCAGAGAGTTTTTTGGTGGAGCGATGGCACCATCTGCTGGCTGCCAAGCATGGGAGCAGCCTCACTTCAAATGAGTTCCTGAGGCCATTTCCAAGCAGGAGGCACTCTGGCTGCACAAGCTCGAGAGCCCTGCTTAGGACTTCCCTCTGGCAACAGAGTGGGTGCCAAGGGCCTGTGGGTGGGAAGGGGCTCGGAAGGCACAGGGGAGCCTTTGAGCCCCCAGTGCTCTCCCATGGAAAACGCTGCAGGCCCCAGCATCCACGAACTGCTCCGAGGCTGGGCAGTGGGCAAGCTGTCCACAGCCGAAGGCTCCCTGCCAAGTGCTGCAGGCCTTTCTGCATGGCTCAGCGGCAGCTTCCTTGCAGGCTGCTGGTCCAGGGGCGTGTGTGCCCTGGTCCAGAGTGCTGTAGGAGGAGCTCCTAGCAAGGGGAGAGCAAGCCCCTTGTTTCCTTGGCGGAGACTGGCCTGTGCACACAGAGGCCTGCCAGCAGTGAAGACAGTGCAGGCAGCGAGGGCGTGTGGCAGGCAGCAAAGAGGTGGCAGGAGTCCTGCTTGCAAGTGGGGTCATGCCTGTCTTGTGCTCAGGCCCCAGTGGCCACGTGCACACACAGCCTCTGGACCCGCAGCTTCCCAGCAGTGCAAGACACACACAGGCAACACCCTGGGGCCTGCTCGCATGAACTGTGCTCTGTCGAGGTGCTGCTGGCTGGCAGTGGCCTAGGCCAGCACAGGCCCTAGGGAGGCCTGGCTGAGCCTGGGATGGGTCCCAAACTAGCAGTGCCCAGGGAAAGCCTGGGACTGGAGGCCAGGCTGCAGGCTCATTCAGGCTGGAGCCTGGTGCACAGAGCCTTCAGCTGGGACTTGCCGGGGGAATGCTCAGCACAGTGGCTTTGGCCTGCCATCCACGTTCCTCACTCGGGCCCTTCTGCCTGTTAGACCCACACTCCCTAGAAGTGTGTTCCTGAGGCAGTTGGACAGTTGGGGAAGTGGAGGCTCTCCCAGCATGATAGGTCTGCCCAGAACATTGCTCCGTGTCCAAAGAGGATTCCCTGCACCTCAGGCACTGGGGAGAGATTTTGTGCACACAGGAGAGCCTTGGCACATGCAGTGTTTCCCCACGGAAAGCAGTGTGAGAAGGAGCCCCTGCCAGGGAAGCATGGCCCTCTGCCACAGAAGCCCTCCATGCCACAGGCTGTCATGGACTCGGCTATAGGCCTTTGTGGCTGGAGAGACGGCAGCTCCTCTGGAGGCTCTGGGTCAGTGTGCACTCCCCTTCGAGGAAACGAGGCGTGTGGGAAGATTCCCTGCCCAAGAATGGCAAGCAGCCTGCTCCTTCCAATGAGACGCACGTGTGGTGTGAGAGGCTTGGCAGCAGAGAAGAAGCAAGAGGGGCAGCCAGAGGGGCAGCCAGAGAGGGGATGTGCACGCAGCTTGAAGGCCCCAGATCTCCTACATCCCAACCAGGGCATGCCGGCTCTGCCCAGCAGGCCCCATTCACAGGAGGGCACCCAGCTTCAGGATCTGCCCTTTCCCAGCCCTGAAACCACACACAGGCCCCACGCTGAGCCCTGCCAAGGGGGAAGTTTGCTTCCCGCCTGGGCCGAATGGCACCACTGGGTTAGGGCAGAGAAGGCCCTGGGAGGCCTTCAGGGTGCTGCCACAGCATAGCAGTGCTCAGGCAAAGGCACTCTGCTTTCTGTAGGCTGGACGCACACTGGAGTTTCTGCTTGAGGCAGAGAGAGCTCAGCAGGGCGAGCCAGGGCTGAAGGCAAAGCAGAGAGTTTTTTGGTGGAGCGATGGCACCATCTGCTGGCTGCCAAGCATGGGAGCAGCCTCACTTCAAATGAGTTCCTGAGGCCATTTCCAAGCAGGAGGCACTCTGGCTGCACAAGCTCGAGAGCCCTGCTTAGGACTTCCCTCTGGCAACAGAGTGGGTGCCAAGGGCCTGTGGGTGGGAAGGGGCTCGGAAGGCACAGGGGAGCCTTTGGGCCCCCAGTGCTCTCCCATGGAAAACGCTGCAGGCCCCATCGTCCATGAGCTCCTCCGAGGCTTGGCAGAGGGCAAGCTGTCCACAGCCGAAGGCTCCCTGCCAAGTGCTGCAGGCCTTTCTGCATGGCTCAGCGGCAGCTTCCTTGCAGGCTGCTGGTCCAGGGGCGTGTGTGCCCTGGTCCAGAGTGCTGTAGGAGGAGCTCCTAGCAAGGGGAGAGCAAGCCCCTTGTTTCCTTGGCGGAGACTGGCCTGTGCACACAGAGGCCTGCCAGCAGTGAAGACAGTGCAGGCAGCGAGGGCGTGTGGCAGGCAGCAAAGAGGTGGCAGGAGTCCTGCTTGCAAGTGGGGTCATGCCTGTCTTGTGCTCAGGCCCCAGTGGCCACGTGCACACACAGCCTCTGGACCCGCAGCTTCCCAGCAGTGCAAGACACACACAGGCAACACCCTGGGGCCTGCTCGCATGAACTGTGCTCTGTCGAGGTGCTGCTGGCTGGCAGTGGCCTAGGCCAGCACAGGCCCTAGGGAGGCCTGGCTGAGCCTGGGATGGGTCCCAAACTAGCAGTGCCCAGGGAAAGCCTGGGACTGGAGGCCAGGCTGCAGGCTCATTCAGGCTGGAGCCTGGTGCACAGAGCCTTCAGCTGGGACTTGCCGGGGGAATGCTCAGCACAGTGGCTTTGGCCTGCCATCCACGTTCCTCACTCGGGCCCTTCTGCCTGTTAGACCCACACTCCCTAGAAGTGTGTTCCTGAGGCAGTTGGACAGTTGGGGAAGTGGAGGCTCTCCCAGCATGGGAGGTCTGCCCAGAACATTGCTCTGTGTCCAAAGAGGATTCCCTGCACCTCAGGCACTGGGGAGAGATTTTGTGCACACAGGAGAGCCTTGGCACATGCAGTGTTTCCCCACGGAAAGCAGTGTGAGAAGGAGCCCCTGCCAGGGAAGCATGGCCCTCTGCCACAGAAGCCCTCCATGCCACAGGCTGTCATGGACTCGGCTATAGGCCTTTGTGGCTGGAGAGACGGCAGCTCCTCTGGAGGCTCTGGGTCAGTGTGCACTCCCCTTCGAGGAAACGAGGCGTGTGGGAAGATTCCCTGCCCAAGAATGGCAAGCAGCCTGCTCCTTCCAATGAGACGCACGTGTGGTGTGAGAGGCTTGGCAGCAGAGAAGAAGCAAGAGGGGCAGCCAGAGGGGCAGCCAGAGAGGGGATGTGCACGCAGCTTGAAGGCCCCAGATCTCCTACATCCCAACCAGGGCATGCCGGCTCTGCCCAGCAGGCCCCATTCACAGGAGGGCACCCAGCTTCAGGATCTGCCCTTTCCCAGCCCTGAAACCACACACAGGCCCCACGCTGAGCCCTGCCAAGGGGGAAGTTTGCTTCCCGCCTGGGCCGAATGGCACGACTGGGTTAGGGCAGAGAAGGCCCTGGGAGGCCTTCAGGGTGCTGCCACAGCATAGCAGTGCTCAGGCAAAGGCACTCTGCTTTCTGTAGGCTGGACGCACACTGGAGTTTCTGCTTGAGGCAGAGAGAGCTCAGCAGGGCGAGCCAGGGCTGAAGGCAAAGCAGAGAGTTTTTTGGTGGAGCGATGGCACCATCTGCTGGCTGCCAAGCATGGGAGCAGCCTCACTTCAAATGAGTTCCTGAGGCCATTTCCAAGCAGGAGGCACTCTGGCTGCACAAGCTCGAGAGCCCTGCTTAGGACTTCCCTCTGGCAACAGAGTGGGTTCCAAGGGCCTGTGGGTGGGAAGGGGCTCGGAAGGCACAGGGGAGCCTTTGAGCCCCCAGTGCTCTCCCATGGAAAACGCTGCAGGCCCCAGCATCCACGAACTGCTCCGAGGCTGGGCAGTGGGCAAGCTGTCCACAGCCGAAGGCTCCCTGCCAAGTGCTGCAGGCCTTTCTGCATGGCTCAGCGGCAGCTTCCTTGCAGGCTGCTGGTCCAGGGGCGTGTGTGCCCTGGTCCAGAGTGCTGTAGGAGGAGCTCCTAGCAAGGGGAGAGCAAGCCCCTTGTTTCCTTGGCGGAGACTGGCCTGTGCACACAGAGGCCTGCCAGCAGTGAAGACAGTGCAGGCAGCGAGGGCGTGTGGCAGGCAGCAAAGAGGTGGCAGGAGTCCTGCTTGCAAGTGGGGTCATGCCTGTCTTGTGCTCAGGCCCCAGTGGCCACGTGCACACACAGCCTCTGGACCCGCAGCTTCCCAGCAGTGCAAGACACACACAGGCAACACCCTGGGGCCTGCTCACATGAACTGTGCTCTGTCGAGGTGCTGCTGGCTGGCAGTGGCCTAGGCCAGCACAGGCCCTAGGGAGGCCTGGCTGAGCCTGGGATGGGTCCCAAACTAGCAGTGCCCAGGGAAAGCCTGGGACTGGAGGCCAGGCTGCAGGCTCATTCAGGCTGGAGCCTGGTGCACAGAGCCTTCAGCTGGGACTTGCCGGGGGAATGCTCAGCACAGTGGCTTTGGCCTGCCATCCACGTTCCTCACTCGGGCCCTTCTGCCTGTTAGACCCACACTCCCTAGAAGTGTGTTCCTGAGGCAGTTGGACAGTTGGGGAAGTGGAGGCTCTCCCAGCATGGGAGGTCTGCCCAGAACATTGCTCTGTGTCCAAAGAGGATTCCCTGCACCTCAGGCACTGGGGAGAGATTTTGTGCACACAGGAGAGCCTTGGCACATGCAGTGTTTCCCCACGGAAAGCAGTGTGAGAAGGAGCCCCTGCCAGGGAAGCATGGCCCTCTGCCACAGAAGCCCTCCATGCCACAGGCTGTCATGGACTCGGCTATAGGCCTTTGTGGCTGGAGAGACGGCAGCTCCTCTGGAGGCTCTGGGTCAGTGTGCACTCCCCTTCGAGGAAACGAGGCGTGTGGGAAGATTCCCTGCCCAAGAATGGCAAGCAGCCTGCTCCTTCCAATGAGACGCACGTGTGGTGTGAGAGGCTTGGCAGCAGAGAAGAAGCAAGAGGGGCAGCCAGAGGGGCAGCCAGAGAGGGGATGTGCACGCAGCTTGAAGGCCCCAGATCTCCTACATCCCAACCAGGGCATGCCGGCTCTGCCCAGCAGGCCCCATTCACAGGAGGGCACCCAGCTTCAGGATCTGCCCTTTCCCAGCCCTGAAACCACACACAGGCCCCACGCTGAGCCCTGCCAAGGGGGAAGTTTGCTTCCCGCCTGGGCCGAATGGCACGACTGGGTTAGGGCAGAGAAGGCCCTGGGAGGCCTTCAGGGTGCTGCCACAGCATAGCAGTGCTCAGGCAAAGGCACTCTGCTTTCTGTAGGCTGGACGCACACTGGAGTTTCTGCTTGAGGCAGAGAGAGCTCAGCAGGGCGAGCCAGGGCTGAAGGCAAAGCAGAGAGTTTTTTGGTGGAGCGATGGCACCATCTGCTGGCTGCCAAGCATGGGAGCAGCCTCACTTCAAATGAGTTCCTGAGGCCATTTCCAAGCAGGAGGCACTCTGGCTGCACAAGCTCGAGAGCCCTGCTTAGGACTTCCCTCTGGCAACAGAGTGGGTGCCAAGGGCCTGTGGGTGGGAAGGGGCTCGGAAGGCACAGGGGAGCCTTTGGGCCCCCAGTGCTCTCCCATGGAAAACGCTGCAGGCCCCATCGTCCATGAGCTCCTCCGAGGCTTGGCAGAGGGCAAGCTGTCCACAGCCGAAGGCTCCCTGCCAAGTGCTGCAGGCCTTTCTGCATGGCTCAGCGGCAGCTTCCTTGCAGGCTGCTGGTCCAGGGGCGTGTGTGCCCTGGTCCAGAGTGCTGTAGGAGGAGCTCCTAGCAAGGGGAGAGCAAGCCCCTTGTTTCCTTGGCGGAGACTGGCCTGTGCACACAGAGGCCTGCCAGCAGTGAAGACAGTGCAGGCAGCGAGGGCGTGTGGCAGGCAGCAAAGAGGTGGCAGGAGTCCTGCTTGCAAGTGGGGTCATGCCTGTCTTGTGCTCAGGCCCCAGTGGCCACGTGCACACACAGCCTCTGGACCCGCAGCTTCCCAGCAGTGCAAGACACACACAGGCAACACCCTGGGGCCTGCTCGCATGAACTGTGCTCTGTCGAGGTGCTGCTGGCTGGCAGTGGCCTAGGCCAGCACAGGCCCTAGGGAGGCCTGGCTGAGCCTGGGATGGGTCCCAAACTAGCAGTGCCCAGGGAAAGCCTGGGACTGGAGGCCAGGCTACAGGCTCATTCAGGCTGGAGCCTGGTGCACAGAGCCTTCAGCTGGGACTTGCCGGGCGAATGCTCAGCACAGTGGCTTTGGCCTGCCATCCACGTTCCTCACTCGGGCCCTTCTGCCTGTTAGACCCACACTCCCTAGAAGTGTGTTCCTGAGGCAGTTGGACAGTTGGGGAAGTGGAGGCTCTCCCAGCATGATAGGTCTGCCCAGAACATTGCTCTGTGTCCAAAGAGGATTCCCTGCACCTCAGGCACTGGGGAGAGATTTTGTGCACACAGGAGAGCCTTGGCACATGCAGTGTTTCCCCACGGAAAGCAGTGTGAGAAGGAGCCCCTGCCAGGGAAGCATGGCCCTCTGCCACAGAAGCCCTCCATGCCACAGGCTGTCATGGACTCGGCTATAGGCCTTTGTGGCTGGAGAGACGGCAGCTCCTCTGGAGGCTCTGGGTCAGTGTGCACTCCCCTTCGAGGAAACGAGGCGTGTGGGAAGATTCCCTGCCCAAGAATGGCAAGCAGCCTGCTCCTTCCAATGAGACGCACGTGTGGTGTGAGAGGCTTGGCAGCAGAGAAGAAGCAAGAGGGGCAGCCAGAGGGGCAGCCAGAGAGGGGATGTGCACGCAGCTTGAAGGCCCCAGATCTCCTACATCCCAACCAGGGCATGCCGGCTCTGCCCAGCAGGCCCCATTCACAGGAGGGCACCCAGCTTCAGGATCTGCCCTTTCCCAGCCCTGAAACCACACACAGGCCCCACGCTGAGCCCTGCCAAGGGGGAAGTTTGCTTCCCGCCTGGGCCGAATGGCACGACTGGGTTAGGGCAGAGAAGGCCCTGGGAGGCCTTCAGGGTGCTGCCACAGCATAGCAGTGCTCAGGCAAAGGCACTCTGCTTTCTGTAGGCTGGACGCACACTGGAGTTTCTGCTTGAGGCAGAGAGAGCTCAGCAGGGCGAGCCAGGGCTGAAGGCAAAGCAGAGAGTTTTTTGGTGGAGCGATGGCACCATCTGCTGGCTGCCAAGCATGGGAGCAGCCTCACTTCAAATGAGTTCCTGAGGCCATTTCCAAGCAGGAGGCACTCTGGCTGCACAAGCTCGAGAGCCCTGCTTAGGACTTCCCTCTGGCAACAGAGTGGGTGCCAAGGGCCTGTGGGTGGGAAGGGGCTCGGAAGGCACAGGGGAGCCTTTGGGCCCCCAGTGCTCTCCCATGGAAAACGCTGCAGGCCCCATCGTCCATGAGCTCCTCCGAGGCTTGGCAGAGGGCAAGCTGTCCACAGCCGAAGGCTCCCTGCCAAGTGCTGCAGGCCTTTCTGCATGGCTCAGCGGCAGCTTCCTTGCAGGCTGCTGGTCCAGGGGCGTGTGTGCCCTGGTCCAGAGTGCTGTAGGAGGAGCTCCTAGCAAGGGGAGAGCAAGCCCCTTGTTTCCTTGGCGGAGACTGGCCTGTGCACACAGAGGCCTGCCAGCAGTGAAGACAGTGCAGGCAGCGAGGGCGTGTGGCAGGCAGCAAAGAGGTGGCAGGAGTCCTGCTTGCAAGTGGGGTCATGCCTGTCTTGTGCTCAGGCCCCAGTGGCCACGTGCACACACAGCCTCTGGACCCGCAGCTTCCCAGCAGTGCAAGACACACACAGGCAACACCCTGGGGCCTGCTCGCATGAACTGTGCTCTGTCGAGGTGCTGCTGGCTGGCAGTGGCCTAGGCCAGCACAGGCCCTAGGGAGGCCTGGCTGAGCCTGGGATGGGTCCCAAACTAGCAGTGCCCAGGGAAAGCCTGGGACTGGAGGCCAGGCTGCAGGCTCATTCAGGCTGGAGCCTGGTGCACAGAGCCTTCAGCTGGGACTTGCCGGGGGAATGCTCAGCACAGTGGCTTTGGCCTGCCATCCACGTTCCTCACTCGGGCCCTTCTGCCTGTTAGACCCACACTCCCTAGAAGTGTGTTCCTGAGGCAGTTGGACAGTTGGGGAAGTGGAGGCTCTCCCAGCATGGGAGGTCTGCCCAGAACATTGCTCTGTGTCCAAAGAGGATTCCCTGCACCTCAGGCACTGGGGAGAGATTTTGTGCACACAGGAGAGCCTTGGCACATGCAGTGTTTCCCCACGGAAAGCAGTGTGAGAAGGAGCCCCTGCCAGGGAAGCATGGCCCTCTGCCACAGAAGCCCTCCATGCCACAGGCTGTCATGGACTCGGCTATAGGCCTTTGTGGCTGGAGAGACGGCAGCTCCTCTGGAGGCTCTGGGTCAGTGTGCACTCCCCTTCGAGGAAACGAGGCGTGTGGGAAGATTCCCTGCCCAAGAATGGCAAGCAGCCTGCTCCTTCCAATGAGACGCACGTGTGGTGTGAGAGGCTTGGCAGCAGAGAAGAAGCAAGAGGGGCAGCCAGAGGGGCAGCCAGAGAGGGGATGTGCACGCAGCTTGAAGGCCCCAGATCTCCTACATCCCAACCAGGGCATGCCGGCTCTGCCCAGCAGGCCCCATTCACAGGAGGGCACCCAGCTTCAGGATCTGCCCTTTCCCAGCCCTGAAACCACACACAGGCCCCACGCTGAGCCCTGCCAAGGGGGAAGTTTGCTTCCCGCCTGGGCCGAATGGCACGACTGGGTTAGGGCAGAGAAGGCCCTGGGAGGCCTTCAGGGTGCTGCCACAGCATAGCAGTGCTCAGGCAAAGGCACTCTGCTTTCTGTAGGCTGGACGCACACTGGAGTTTCTGCTTGAGGCAGAGAGAGCTCAGCAGGGCGAGCCAGGGCTGAAGGCAAAGCAGAGAGTTTTTTGGTGGAGCGATGGCACCATCTGCTGGCTGCCAAGCATGGGAGCAGCCTCACTTCAAATGAGTTCCTGAGGCCATTTCCAAGCAGGAGGCACTCTGGCTGCACAAGCTCGAGAGCCCTGCTTAGGACTTCCCTCTGGCAACAGAGTGGGTGCCAAGGGCCTGTGGGTGGGAAGGGGCTCGGAAGGCACAGGGGAGCCTTTGGGCCCCCAGTGCTCTCCCATGAAAAACGCTGCAGGCCCCATCGTCCATGAGCTCCTCCGAGGCATGGCAGAGGGCAAGCTGTCCACAGCCGAAGGCTCCCTGCCAAGTGCTGCAGGCCTTTCTGCATGGCTCAGCGGCAGCTTCCTTGCAGGCTGCTGGTCCAGGGGCGTGTGTGCCCTGGTCCAGAGTGCTGTAGGAGGAGCTCCTAGCAAGGGGAGAGCAAGCCCCTTGTTTCCTTGGCGGAGACTGGCCTGTGCACACAGAGGCCTGCCAGCAGTGAAGACAGTGCAGGCAGCGAGGGCGTGTGGCAGGCAGCAAAGAGGTGGCAGGAGTCCTGCTTGCAAGTGGGGTCATGCCTGTCTTGTGCTCAGGCCCCAGTGGCCACGTGCACACACAGCCTCTGGACCCGCAGCTTCCCAGCAGTGCAAGACACACACAGGCAACACCCTGGGGCCTGCTCACATGAACTGTGCTCTGTCGAGGTGCTGCTGGCTGGCAGTGGCCTAGGCCAGCACAGGCCCTAGGGAGGCCTGGCTGAGCCTGGGATGGGTCCCAAACTAGCAGTGCCCAGGGAAAGCCTGGGACTGGAGGCCAGGCTGCAGGCTCATTCAGGCTGGAGCCTGGTGCACAGAGCCTTCAGCTGGGACTTGCCGGGGGAATGCTCAGCACAGTGGCTTTGGCCTGCCATCCACGTTCCTCACTCGGGCCCTTCTGCCTGTTAGACCCACACTCCCTAGAAGTGTGTTCCTGAGGCAGTTGGACAGTTGGGGAAGTGGAGGCTCTCCCAGCATGGGAGGTCTGCCCAGAACATTGCTCTGTGTCCAAAGAGGATTCCCTGCACCTCAGGCACTGGGGAGAGATTTTGTGCACACAGGAGAGCCTTGGCACATGCAGTGTTTCCCCACGGAAAGCAGTGTGAGAAGGAGCCCCTGCCAGGGAAGCATGGCCCTCTGCCACAGAAGCCCTCCATGCCACAGGCTGTCATGGACTCGGCTATAGGCCTTTGTGGCTGGAGAGACGGCAGCTCCTCTGGAGGCTCTGGGTCAGTGTGCACTCCCCTTCGAGGAAACGAGGCGTGTGGGAAGATTCCCTGCCCAAGAATGGCAAGCAGCCTGCTCCTTCCAATGAGACGCACGTGTGGTGTGAGAGGCTTGGCAGCAGAGAAGAAGCAAGAGGGGCAGCCAGAGGGGCAGCCAGAGAGGGGATGTGCACGCAGCTTGAAGGCCCCAGATCTCCTACATCCCAACCAGGGCATGCCGGCTCTGCCCAGCAGGCCCCATTCACAGGAGGGCACCCAGCTTCAGGATCTGCCCTTTCCCAGCCCTGAAACCACACACAGGCCCCACGCTGAGCCCTGCCAAGGGGGAAGTTTGCTTCCCGCCTGGGCCGAATGGCACGACTGGGTTAGGGCAGAGAAGGCCCTGGGAGGCCTTCAGGGTGCTGCCACAGCATAGCAGTGCTCAGGCAAAGGCACTCTGCTTTCTGTAGGCTGGACGCACACTGGAGTTTCTGCTTGAGGCAGAGAGAGCTCAGCAGGGCGAGCCAGGGCTGAAGGCAAAGCAGAGAGTTTTTTGGTGGAGCGATGGCACCATCTGCTGGCTGCCAAGCATGGGAGCAGCCTCACTTCAAATGAGTTCCTGAGGCCATTTCCAAGCAGGAGGCACTCTGGCTGCACAAGCTCGAGAGCCCTGCTTAGGACTTCCCTCTGGCAACAGAGTGGGTGCCAAGGGCCTGTGGGTGGGAAGGGGCTCGGAAGGCACAGGGGAGCCTTTGGGCCCCCAGTGCTCTCCCATGGAAAACGCTGCAGGCCCCATCGTCCATGAGCTCCTCCGAGGCTTGGCAGAGGGCAAGCTGTCCACAGCCGAAGGCTCCCTGCCAAGTGCTGCAGGCCTTTCTGCATGGCTCAGCGGCAGCTTCCTTGCAGGCTGCTGGTCCAGGGGCGTGTGTGCCCTGGTCCAGAGTGCTGTAGGAGGAGCTCCTAGCAAGGGGAGAGCAAGCCCCTTGTTTCCTTGGCGGAGACTGGCCTGTGCACACAGAGGCCTGCCAGCAGTGAAGACAGTGCAGGCAGCGAGGGCGTGTGGCAGGCAGCAAAGAGGTGGCAGGAGTCCTGCTTGCAAGTGGGGTCATGCCTGTCTTGTGCTCAGGCCCCAGTGGCCACGTGCACACACAGCCTCTGGACCCGCAGCTTCCCAGCAGTGCAAGACACACACAGGCAACACCCTGGGGCCTGCTCGCATGAACTGTGCTCTGTCGAGGTCCTGCTGGCTGGCAGTGGCCTAGGCCAGCACAGGCCCTAGGGAGGCCTGGCTGAGCCTGGGATGGGTCCCAAACTAGCAGTGCCCAGGGAAAGCCTGGGACTGGAGGCCAGGCTACAGGCTCATTCAGGCTGGAGCCTGGTGCACAGAGCCTTCAGCTGGGACTTGCCGGGCGAATGCTCAGCACAGTGGCTTTGGCCTGCCATCCACGTTCCTCACTCGGGCCCTTCTGCCTGTTAGACCCACACTCCCTAGAAGTGTGTTCCTGAGGCAGTTGGACAGTTGGGGAAGTGGAGGCTCTCCCAGCATGATAGGTCTGCCCAGAACATTGCTCTGTGTCCAAAGAGGATTCCCTGCACCTCAGGCACTGGGGAGAGATTTTGTGCACACAGGAGAGCCTTGGCACATGCAGTGTTTCCCCACGGAAAGCAGTGTGAGAAGGAGCCCCTGCCAGGGAAGCATGGCCCTCTGCCACAGAAGCCCTCCATGCCACAGGCTGTCATGGACTCGGCTATAGGCCTTTGTGGCTGGAGAGACGGCAGCTCCTCTGGAGGCTCTGGGTCAGTGTGCACTCCCCTTCGAGGAAACGAGGCGTGTGGGAAGATTCCCTGCCCAAGAATGGCAAGCAGCCTGCTCCTTCCAATGAGACGCACGTGTGGTGTGAGAGGCTTGGCAGCAGAGAAGAAGCAAGAGGGGCAGCCAGAGGGGCAGCCAGAGAGGGGATGTGCACGCAGCTTGAAGGCCCCAGATCTCCTACATCCCAACCAGGGCATGCCGGCTCTGCCCAGCAGGCCCCATTCACAGGAGGGCACCCAGCTTCAGGATCTGCCCTTTCCCAGCCCTGAAACCACACACAGGCCCCACGCTGAGCCCTGCCAAGGGGGAAGTTTGCTTCCCGCCTGGGCCGAATGGCACGACTGGGTTAGGGCAGAGAAGGCCCTGGGAGGCCTTCAGGGTGCTGCCACAGCATAGCAGTGCTCAGGCAAAGGCACTCTGCTTTCTGTAGGCTGGACGCACACTGGAGTTTCTGCTTGAGGCAGAGAGAGCTCAGCAGGGCGAGCCAGGGCTGAAGGCAAAGCAGAGAGTTTTTTGGTGGAGCGATGGCACCATCTGCTGGCTGCCAAGCATGGGAGCAGCCTCACTTCAAATGAGTTCCTGAGGCCATTTCCAAGCAGGAGGCACTCTGGCTGCACAAGCTCGAGAGCCCTGCTTAGGACTTCCCTCTGGCAACAGAGTGGGTTCCAAGGGCCTGTGGGTGGGAAGGGGCTCGGAAGGCACAGGGGAGCCTTTGAGCCCCCAGTGCTCTCCCATGGAAAACGCTGCAGGCCCCAGCATCCACGAACTGCTCCGAGGCTGGGCAGTGGGCAAGCTGTCCACAGCCGAAGGCTCCCTGCCAAGTGCTGCAGGCCTTTCTGCATGGCTCAGCGGCAGCTTCCTTGCAGGCTGCTGGTCCAGGGGCGTGTGTGCCCTGGTCCAGAGTGCTGTAGGAGGAGCTCCTAGCAAGGGGAGAGCAAGCCCCTTGTTTCCTTGGCGGAGACTGGCCTGTGCACACAGAGGCCTGCCAGCAGTGAAGACAGTGCAGGCAGCGAGGGCGTGTGGCAGGCAGCAAAGAGGTGGCAGGAGTCCTGCTTGCAAGTGGGGTCATGCCTGTCTTGTGCTCAGGCCCCAGTGGCCACGTGCACACACAGCCTCTGGACCCGCAGCTTCCCAGCAGTGCAAGACACACACAGGCAACACCCTGGGGCCTGCTCACATGAACTGTGCTCTGTCGAGGTGCTGCTGGCTGGCAGTGGCCTAGGCCAGCACAGGCCCTAGGGAGGCCTGGCTGAGCCTGGGATGGGTCCCAAACTAGCAGTGCCCAGGGAAAGCCTGGGACTGGAGGCCAGGCTGCAGGCTCATTCAGGCTGGAGCCTGGTGCACAGAGCCTTCAGCTGGGACTTGCCGGGGGAATGCTCAGCACAGTGGCTTTGGCCTGCCATCCACGTTCCTCACTCGGGCCCTTCTGCCTGTTAGACCCACACTCCCTAGAAGTGTGTTCCTGAGGCAGTTGGACAGTTGGGGAAGTGGAGGCTCTCCCAGCATGGGAGGTCTGCCCAGAACATTGCTCTGTGTCCAAAGAGGATTCCCTGCACCTCAGGCACTGGGGAGAGATTTTGTGCACACAGGAGAGCCTTGGCACATGCAGTGTTTCCCCACGGAAAGCAGTGTGAGAAGGAGCCCCTGCCAGGGAAGCATGGCCCTCTGCCACAGAAGCCCTCCATGCCACAGGCTGTCATGGACTCGGCTATAGGCCTTTGTGGCTGGAGAGACGGCAGCTCCTCTGGAGGCTCTGGGTCAGTGTGCACTCCCCTTCGAGGAAACGAGGCGTGTGGGAAGATTCCCTGCCCAAGAATGGCAAGCAGCCTGCTCCTTCCAATGAGACGCACGTGTGGTGTGAGAGGCTTGGCAGCAGAGAAGAAGCAAGAGGGGCAGCCAGAGGGGCAGCCAGAGAGGGGATGTGCACGCAGCTTGAAGGCCCCAGATCTCCTACATCCCAACCAGGGCATGCCGGCTCTGCCCAGCAGGCCCCATTCACAGGAGGGCACCCAGCTTCAGGATCTGCCCTTTCCCAGCCCTGAAACCACACACAGGCCCCACGCTGAGCCCTGCCAAGGGGGAAGTTTGCTTCCCGCCTGGGCCGAATGGCACGACTGGGTTAGGGCAGAGAAGGCCCTGGGAGGCCTTCAGGGTGCTGCCACAGCATAGCAGTGCTCAGGCAAAGGCACTCTGCTTTCTGTAGGCTGGACGCACACTGGAGTTTCTGCTTGAGGCAGAGAGAGCTCAGCAGGGCGAGCCAGGGCTGAAGGCAAAGCAGAGAGTTTTTTGGTGGAGCGATGGCACCATCTGCTGGCTGCCAAGCATGGGAGCAGCCTCACTTCAAATGAGTTCCTGAGGCCATTTCCAAGCAGGAGGCACTCTGGCTGCACAAGCTCGAGAGCCCTGCTTAGGACTTCCCTCTGGCAACAGAGTGGGTGCCAAGGGCCTGTGGGTGGGAAGGGGCTCGGAAGGCACAGGGGAGCCTTTGGGCCCCCAGTGCTCTCCCATGGAAAACGCTGCAGGCCCCATCGTCCATGAGCTCCTCCGAGGCTTGGCAGAGGGCAAGCTGTCCACAGCCGAAGGCTCCCTGCCAAGTGCTGCAGGCCTTTCTGCATGGCTCAGCGGCAGCTTCCTTGCAGGCTGCTGGTCCAGGGGCGTGTGTGCCCTGGTCCAGAGTGCTGTAGGAGGAGCTCCTAGCAAGGGGAGAGCAAGCCCCTTGTTTCCTTGGCGGAGACTGGCCTGTGCACACAGAGGCCTGCCAGCAGTGAAGACAGTGCAGGCAGCGAGGGCGTGTGGCAGGCAGCAAAGAGGTGGCAGGAGTCCTGCTTGCAAGTGGGGTCATGCCTGTCTTGTGCTCAGGCCCCAGTGGCCACGTGCACACACAGCCTCTGGGCCCGCAGCTTCCCAGCAGTGCAAGACACACACAGGCAACACCCTGGGGCCTGCTCGCATGAACTGTGCTCTGTCGAGGTGCTGCTGGCTGGCAGTGGCCTAGGCCAGCACAGGCCCTAGGGAGGCCTGGCTGAGCCTGGGATGGGTCCCAAACTAGCAGTGCCCAGGGAAAGCCTGGGACTGGAGGCCAGGCTACAGGCTCATTCAGGCTGGAGCCTGGTGCACAGAGCCTTCAGCTGGGACTTGCCGGGCGAATGCTCAGCACAGTGGCTTTGGCCTGCCATCCACGTTCCTCACTCGGGCCCTTCTGCCTGTTAGACCCACACTCCCTAGAAGTGTGTTCCTGAGGCAGTTGGACAGTTGGGGAAGTGGAGGCTCTCCCAGCATGATAGGTCTGCCCAGAACATTGCTCTGTGTCCAAAGAGGATTCCCTGCACCTCAGGCACTGGGGAGAGATTTTGTGCACACAGGAGAGCCTTGGCACATGCAGTGTTTCCCCACGGAAAGCAGTGTGAGAAGGAGCCCCTGCCAGGGAAGCATGGCCCTCTGCCACAGAAGCCCTCCATGCCACAGGCTGTCATGGACTCGGCTATAGGCCTTTGTGGCTGGAGAGACGGCAGCTCCTCTGGAGGCTCTGGGTCAGTGTGCACTCCCCTTCGAGGAAACGAGGCGTGTGGGAAGATTCCCTGCCCAAGAATGGCAAGCAGCCTGCTCCTTCCAATGAGACGCACGTGTGGTGTGAGAGGCTTGGCAGCAGAGAAGAAGCAAGAGGGGCAGCCAGAGGGGCAGCCAGAGAGGGGATGTGCACGCAGCTTGAAGGCCCCAGATCTCCTACATCCCAACCAGGGCATGCCGGCTCTGCCCAGCAGGCCCCATTCACAGGAGGGCACCCAGCTTCAGGATCTGCCCTTTCCCAGCCCTGAAACCACACACAGGCCCCACGCTGAGCCCTGCCAAGGGGGAAGTTTGCTTCCCGCCTGGGCCGAATGGCACGACTGGGTTAGGGCAGAGAAGGCCCTGGGAGGCCTTCAGGGTGCTGCCACAGCATAGCAGTGCTCAGGCAAAGGCACTCTGCTTTCTGTAGGCTGGACGCACACTGGAGTTTCTGCTTGAGGCAGAGAGAGCTCAGCAGGGCGAGCCAGGGCTGAAGGCAAAGCAGAGAGTTTTTTGGTGGAGCGATGGCACCATCTGCTGGCTGCCAAGCATGGGAGCAGCCTCACTTCAAATGAGTTCCTGAGGCCATTTCCAAGCAGGAGGCACTCTGGCTGCACAAGCTCGAGAGCCCTGCTTAGGACTTCCCTCTGGCAACAGAGTGGGTGCCAAGGGCCTGTGGGTGGGAAGGGGCTCGGAAGGCACAGGGGAGCCTTTGGGCCCCCAGTGCTCTCCCATGGAAAACGCTGCAGGCCCCATCGTCCATGAGCTCCTCCGAGGCTTGGCAGAGGGCAAGCTGTCCACAGCCGAAGGCTCCCTGCCAAGTGCTGCAGGCCTTTCTGCATGGCTCAGCGGCAGCTTCCTTGCAGGCTGCTGGTCCAGGGGCGTGTGTGCCCTGGTCCAGAGTGCTGTAGGAGGAGCTCCTAGCAAGGGGAGAGCAAGCCCCTTGTTTCCTTGGCGGAGACTGGCCTGTGCACACAGAGGCCTGCCAGCAGTGAAGACAGTGCAGGCAGCGAGGGCGTGTGGCAGGCAGCAAAGAGGTGGCAGGAGTCCTGCTTGCAAGTGGGGTCATGCCTGTCTTGTGCTCAGGCCCCAGTGGCCACGTGCACACACAGCCTCTGGACCCGCAGCTTCCCAGCAGTGCAAGACACACACAGGCAACACCCTGGGGCCTGCTCGCATGAACTGTGCTCTGTCGAGGTGCTGCTGGCTGGCAGTGGCCTAGGCCAGCACAGGCCCTAGGGAGGCCTGGCTGAGCCTGGGATGGGTCCCAAACTAGCAGTGCCCAGGGAAAGCCTGGGACTGGAGGCCAGGCTACAGGCTCATTCAGGCTGGAGCCTGGTGCACAGAGCCTTCAGCTGGGACTTGCCGGGCGAATGCTCAGCACAGTGGCTTTGGCCTGCCATCCACGTTCCTCACTCGGGCCCTTCTGCCTGTTAGACCCACACTCCCTAGAAGTGTGTTCCTGAGGCAGTTGGACAGTTGGGGAAGTGGAGGCTCTCCCAGCATGATAGGTCTGCCCAGAACATTGCTCTGTGTCCAAAGAGGATTCCCTGCACCTCAGGCACTGGGGAGAGATTTTGTGCACACAGGAGAGCCTTGGCACATGCAGTGTTTCCCCACGGAAAGCAGTGTGAGAAGGAGCCCCTGCCAGGGAAGCATGGCCCTCTGCCACAGAAGCCCTCCATGCCACAGGCTGTCATGGACTCGGCTATAGGCCTTTGTGGCTGGAGAGACGGCAGCTCCTCTGGAGGCTCTGGGTCAGTGTGCACTCCCCTTCGAGGAAACGAGGCGTGTGGGAAGATTCCCTGCCCAAGAATGGCAAGCAGCCTGCTCCTTCCAATGAGACGCACGTGTGGTGTGAGAGGCTTGGCAGCAGAGAAGAAGCAAGAGGGGCAGCCAGAGGGGCAGCCAGAGAGGGGATGTGCACGCAGCTTGAAGGCCCCAGATCTCCTACATCCCAACCAGGGCATGCCGGCTCTGCCCAGCAGGCCCCATTCACAGGAGGGCACCCAGCTTCAGGATCTGCCCTTTCCCAGCCCTGAAACCACACACAGGCCCCACGCTGAGCCCTGCCAAGGGGGAAGTTTGCTTCCCGCCTGGGCCGAATGGCACGACTGGGTTAGGGCAGAGAAGGCCCTGGGAGGCCTTCAGGGTGCTGCCACAGCATAGCAGTGCTCAGGCAAAGGCACTCTGCTTTCTGTAGGCTGGACGCACACTGGAGTTTCTGCTTGAGGCAGAGAGAGCTCAGCAGGGCGAGCCAGGGCTGAAGGCAAAGCAGAGAGTTTTTTGGTGGAGCGATGGCACCATCTGCTGGCTGCCAAGCATGGGAGCAGCCTCACTTCAAATGAGTTCCTGAGGCCATTTCCAAGCAGGAGGCACTCTGGCTGCACAAGCTCGAGAGCCCTGCTTAGGACTTCCCTCTGGCAACAGAGTGGGTGCCAAGGGCCTGTGGGTGGGAAGGGGCTCGGAAGGCACAGGGGAGCCTTTGGGCCCCCAGTGCTCTCCCATGGAAAACGCTGCAGGCCCCATCGTCCATGAGCTCCTCCGAGGCTTGGCAGAGGGCAAGCTGTCCACAGCCGAAGGCTCCCTGCCAAGTGCTGCAGGCCTTTCTGCATGGCTCAGCGGCAGCTTCCTTGCAGGCTGCTGGTCCAGGGGCGTGTGTGCCCTGGTCCAGAGTGCTGTAGGAGGAGCTCCTAGCAAGGGGAGAGCAAGCCCCTTGTTTCCTTGGCGGAGACTGGCCTGTGCACACAGAGGCCTGCCAGCAGTGAAGACAGTGCAGGCAGCGAGGGCGTGTGGCAGGCAGCAAAGAGGTGGCAGGAGTCCTGCTTGCAAGTGGGGTCATGCCTGTCTTGTGCTCAGGCCCCAGTGGCCACGTGCACACACAGCCTCTGGACCCGCAGCTTCCCAGCAGTGCAAGACACACACAGGCAACACCCTGGGGCCTGCTCGCATGAACTGTGCTCTGTCGAGGTGCTGCTGGCTGGCAGTGGCCTAGGCCAGCACAGGCCCTAGGGAGGCCTGGCTGAGCCTGGGATGGGTCCCAAACTAGCAGTGCCCAGGGAAAGCCTGGGACTGGAGGCCAGGCTGCAGGCTCATTCAGGCTGGAGCCTGGTGCACAGAGCCTTCAGCTGGGACTTGCCGGGGGAATGCTCAGCACAGTGGCTTTGGCCTGCCATCCACGTTCCTCACTCGGGCCCTTCTGCCTGTTAGACCCACACTCCCTAGAAGTGTGTTCCTGAGGCAGTTGGACAGTTGGGGAAGTGGAGGCTCTCCCAGCATGGGAGGTCTGCCCAGAACATTGCTCTGTGTCCAAAGAGGATTCCCTGCACCTCAGGCACTGGGGAGAGATTTTGTGCACACAGGAGAGCCTTGGCACATGCAGTGTTTCCCCACGGAAAGCAGTGTGAGAAGGAGCCCCTGCCAGGGAAGCATGGCCCTCTGCCACAGAAGCCCTCCATGCCACAGGCTGTCATGGACTCGGCTATAGGCCTTTGTGGCTGGAGAGACGGCAGCTCCTCTGGAGGCTCTGGGTCAGTGTGCACTCCCCTTCGAGGAAACGAGGCGTGTGGGAAGATTCCCTGCCCAAGAATGGCAAGCAGCCTGCTCCTTCCAATGAGACGCACGTGTGGTGTGAGAGGCTTGGCAGCAGAGAAGAAGCAAGAGGGGCAGCCAGAGGGGCAGCCAGAGAGGGGATGTGCACGCAGCTTGAAGGCCCCAGATCTCCTACATCCCAACCAGGGCATGCCGGCTCTGCCCAGCAGGCCCCATTCACAGGAGGGCACCCAGCTTCAGGATCTGCCCTTTCCCAGCCCTGAAACCACACACAGGCCCCACGCTGAGCCCTGCCAAGGGGGAAGTTTGCTTCCCGCCTGGGCCGAATGGCACGACTGGGTTAGGGCAGAGAAGGCCCTGGGAGGCCTTCAGGGTGCTGCCACAGCATAGCAGTGCTCAGGCAAAGGCACTCTGCTTTCTGTAGGCTGGACGCACACTGGAGTTTCTGCTTGAGGCAGAGAGAGCTCAGCAGGGCGAGCCAGGGCTGAAGGCAAAGCAGAGAGTTTTTTGGTGGAGCGATGGCACCATCTGCTGGCTGCCAAGCATGGGAGCAGCCTCACTTCAAATGAGTTCCTGAGGCCATTTCCAAGCAGGAGGCACTCTGGCTGCACAAGCTCGAGAGCCCTGCTTAGGACTTCCCTCTGGCAACAGAGTGGGTGCCAAGGGCCTGTGGGTGGGAAGGGGCTCGGAAGGCACAGGGGAGCATTTGGGCCCCCAGTGCTCTCCCATGAAAAACGCTGCAGGCCCCATCGTCCATGAGCTCCTCCGAGGCATGGCAGAGGGCAAGCTGTCCACAGCCGAAGGCTCCCTGCCAAGTGCTGCAGGCCTTTCTGCATGGCTCAGCGGCAGCTTCCTTGCAGGCTGCTGGTCCAGGGGCGTGTGTGCCCTGGTCCAGAGTGCTGTAGGAGGAGCTCCTAGCAAGGGGAGAGCAAGCCCCTTGTTTCCTTGGCGGAGACTGGCCTGTGCACACAGAGGCCTGCCAGCAGTGAAGACAGTGCAGGCAGCGAGGGCGTGTGGCAGGCAGCAAAGAGGTGGCAGGAGTCCTGCTTGCAAGTGGGGTCATGCCTGTCTTGTGCTCAGGCCCCAGTGGCCACGTGCACACACAGCCTCTGGACCCGCAGCTTCCCAGCAGTGCAAGACACACACAGGCAACACCCTGGGGCCTGCTCACATGAACTGTGCTCTGTCGAGGTGCTGCTGGCTGGCAGTGGCCTAGGCCAGCACAGGCCCTAGGGAGGCCTGGCTGAGCCTGGGATGGGTCCCAAACTAGCAGTGCCCAGGGAAAGCCTGGGACTGGAGGCCAGGCTGCAGGCTCATTCAGGCTGGAGCCTGGTGCACAGAGCCTTCAGCTGGGACTTGCCGGGGGAATGCTCAGCACAGTGGCTTTGGCCTGCCATCCACGTTCCTCACTCGGGCCCTTCTGCCTGTTAGACCCACACTCCCTAGAAGTGTGTTCCTGAGGCAGTTGGACAGTTGGGGAAGTGGAGGCTCTCCCAGCATGGGAGGTCTGCCCAGAACATTGCTCTGTGTCCAAAGAGGATTCCCTGCACCTCAGGCACTGGGGAGAGATTTTGTGCACACAGGAGAGCCTTGGCACATGCAGTGTTTCCCCACGGAAAGCAGTGTGAGAAGGAGCCCCTGCCAGGGAAGCATGGCCCTCTGCCACAGAAGCCCTCCATGCCACAGGCTGTCATGGACTCGGCTATAGGCCTTTGTGGCTGGAGAGACGGCAGCTCCTCTGGAGGCTCTGGGTCAGTGTGCACTCCCCTTCGAGGAAACGAGGCGTGTGGGAAGATTCCCTGCCCAAGAATGGCAAGCAGCCTGCTCCTTCCAATGAGACGCACGTGTGGTGTGAGAGGCTTGGCAGCAGAGAAGAAGCAAGAGGGGCAGCCAGAGGGGCAGCCAGAGAGGGGATGTGCACGCAGCTTGAAGGCCCCAGATCTCCTACATCCCAACCAGGGCATGCCGGCTCTGCCCAGCAGGCCCCATTCACAGGAGGGCACCCAGCTTCAGGATCTGCCCTTTCCCAGCCCTGAAACCACACACAGGCCCCACGCTGAGCCCTGCCAAGGGGGAAGTTTGCTTCCCGCCTGGGCCGAATGGCACCACTGGGTTAGGGCAGAGAAGGCCCTGGGAGGCCTTCAGGGTGCTGCCACAGCATAGCAGTGCTCAGGCAAAGGCACTCTGCTTTCTGTAGGCTGGACGCACACTGGAGTTTCTGCTTGAGGCAGAGAGAGCTCAGCAGGGCGAGCCAGGGCTGAAGGCAAAGCAGAGAGTTTTTTGGTGGAGCGATGGCACCATCTGCTGGCTGCCAAGCATGGGAGCAGCCTCACTTCAAATGAGTTCCTGAGGCCATTTCCAAGCAGGAGGCACTCTGGCTGCACAAGCTCGAGAGCCCTGCTTAGGACTTCCCTCTGGCAACAGAGTGGGTGCCAAGGGCCTGTGGGTGGGAAGGGGCTCGGAAGGCACAGGGGAGCCTTTGGGCCCCCAGTGCTCTCCCATGGAAAACGCTGCAGGCCCCATCGTCCATGAGCTCCTCCGAGGCTTGGCAGAGGGCAAGCTGTCCACAGCCGAAGGCTCCCTGCCAAGTGCTGCAGGCCTTTCTGCATGGCTCAGCGGCAGCTTCCTTGCAGGCTGCTGGTCCAGGGGCGTGTGTGCCCTGGTCCAGAGTGCTGTAGGAGGAGCTCCTAGCAAGGGGAGAGCAAGCCCCTTGTTTCCTTGGCGGAGACTGGCCTGTGCACACAGAGGCCTGCCAGCAGTGAAGACAGTGCAGGCAGCGAGGGCGTGTGGCAGGCAGCAAAGAGGTGGCAGGAGTCCTGCTTGCAAGTGGGGTCATGCCTGTCTTGTGCTCAGGCCCCAGTGGCCACGTGCACACACAGCCTCTGGACCCGCAGCTTCCCAGCAGTGCAAGACACACACAGGCAACACCCTGGGGCCTGCTCACATGAACTGTGCTCTGTCGAGGTGCTGCTGGCTGGCAGTGGCCTAGGCCAGCACAGGCCCTAGGGAGGCCTGGCTGAGCCTGGGATGGGTCCCAAACTAGCAGTGCCCAGGGAAAGCCTGGGACTGGAGGCCAGGCTGCAGGCTCATTCAGGCTGGAGCCTGGTGCACAGAGCCTTCAGCTGGGACTTGCCGGGGGAATGCTCAGCACAGTGGCTTTGGCCTGCCATCCACGTTCCTCACTCGGGCCCTTCTGCCTGTTAGACCCACACTCCCTAGAAGTGTGTTCCTGAGGCAGTTGGACAGTTGGGGAAGTGGAGGCTCTCCCAGCATGGGAGGTCTGCCCAGAACATTGCTCTGTGTCCAAAGAGGATTCCCTGCACCTCAGGCACTGGGGAGAGATTTTGTGCACACAGGAGAGCCTTGGCACATGCAGTGTTTCCCCACGGAAAGCAGTGTGAGAAGGAGCCCCTGCCAGGGAAGCATGGCCCTCTGCCACAGAAGCCCTCCATGCCACAGGCTGTCATGGACTCGGCTATAGGCCTTTGTGGCTGGAGAGACGGCAGCTCCTCTGGAGGCTCTGGGTCAGTGTGCACTCCCCTTCGAGGAAACGAGGCGTGTGGGAAGATTCCCTGCCCAAGAATGGCAAGCAGCCTGCTCCTTCCAATGAGACGCACGTGTGGTGTGAGAGGCTTGGCAGCAGAGAAGAAGCAAGAGGGGCAGCCAGAGGGGCAGCCAGAGAGGGGATGTGCACGCAGCTTGAAGGCCCCAGATCTCCTACATCCCAACCAGGGCATGCCGGCTCTGCCCAGCAGGCCCCATTCACAGGAGGGCACCCAGCTTCAGGATCTGCCCTTTCCCAGCCCTGAAACCACACACAGGCCCCACGCTGAGCCCTGCCAAGGGGGAAGTTTGCTTCCCGCCTGGGCCGAATGGCACCACTGGGTTAGGGCAGAGAAGGCCCTGGGAGGCCTTCAGGGTGCTGCCACAGCATAGCAGTGCTCAGGCAAAGGCACTCTGCTTTCTGTAGGCTGGACGCACACTGGAGTTTCTGC
Source organism: Hippopotamus amphibius kiboko (assembly GCF_030028045.1). Taxonomy (NCBI): domain Eukaryota; kingdom Metazoa; phylum Chordata; class Mammalia; order Artiodactyla; family Hippopotamidae; genus Hippopotamus; species Hippopotamus amphibius. The sequence goes on from NW_026648296.1 coordinate 29,967, forward strand.
TTGAGGCAGAGAGAGCTCAGCAGGGCGAGCCAGGGCTGAAGGCAAAGCAGAGAGTTTTTTGGTGGAGCGATGGCACCATCTGCTGGCTGCCAAGCATGGGAGCAGCCTCACTTCAAATGAGTTCCTGAGGCCATTTCCAAGCAGGAGGCACTCTGGCTGCACAAGCTCGAGAGCCCTGCTTAGGACTTCCCTCTGGCAACAGAGTGGGTGCCAAGGGCCTGTGGGTGGGAAGGGGCTCGGAAGGCACAGGGGAGCCTTTGGGCCCCCAGTGCTCTCCCATGGAAAACGCTGCAGGCCCCATCGTCCATGAGCTCCTCCGAGGCTTGGCAGAGGGCAAGCTGTCCACAGCCGAAGGCTCCCTGCCAAGTGCTGCAGGCCTTTCTGCATGGCTCAGCGGCAGCTTCCTTGCAGGCTGCTGGTCCAGGGGCGTGTGTGCCCTGGTCCAGAGTGCTGTAGGAGGAGCTCCTAGCAAGGGGAGAGCAAGCCCCTTGTTTCCTTGGCGGAGACTGGCCTGTGCACACAGAGGCCTGCCAGCAGTGAAGACAGTGCAGGCAGCGAGGGCGTGTGGCAGGCAGCAAAGAGGTGGCAGGAGTCCTGCTTGCAAGTGGGGTCATGCCTGTCTTGTGCTCAGGCCCCAGTGGCCACGTGCACACACAGCCTCTGGACCCGCAGCTTCCCAGCAGTGCAAGACACACACAGGCAACACCCTGGGGCCTGCTCGCATGAACTGTGCTCTGTCGAGGTCCTGCTGGCTGGCAGTGGCCTAGGCCAGCACAGGCCCTAGGGAGGCCTGGCTGAGCCTGGGATGGGTCCCAAACTAGCAGTGCCCAGGGAAAGCCTGGGACTGGAGGCCAGGCTACAGGCTCATTCAGGCTGGAGCCTGGTGCACAGAGCCTTCAGCTGGGACTTGCCGGGCGAATGCTCAGCACAGTGGCTTTGGCCTGCCATCCACGTTCCTCACTCGGGCCCTTCTGCCTGTTAGACCCACACTCCCTAGAAGTGTGTTCCTGAGGCAGTTGGACAGTTGGGGAAGTGGAGGCTCTCCCAGCATGATAGGTCTGCCCAGAACATTGCTCTGTGTCCAAAGAGGATTCCCTGCACCTCAGGCACTGGGGAGAGATTTTGTGCACACAGGAGAGCCTTGGCACATGCAGTGTTTCCCCACGGAAAGCAGTGTGAGAAGGAGCCCCTGCCAGGGAAGCATGGCCCTCTGCCACAGAAGCCCTCCATGCCACAGGCTGTCATGGACTCGGCTATAGGCCTTTGTGGCTGGAGAGACGGCAGCTCCTCTGGAGGCTCTGGGTCAGTGTGCACTCCCCTTCGAGGAAACGAGGCGTGTGGGAAGATTCCCTGCCCAAGAATGGCAAGCAGCCTGCTCCTTCCAATGAGACGCACGTGTGGTGTGAGAGGCTTGGCAGCAGAGAAGAAGCAAGAGGGGCAGCCAGAGGGGCAGCCAGAGAGGGGATGTGCACGCAGCTTGAAGGCCCCAGATCTCCTACATCCCAACCAGGGCATGCCGGCTCTGCCCAGCAGGCCCCATTCACAGGAGGGCACCCAGCTTCAGGATCTGCCCTTTCCCAGCCCTGAAACCACACACAGGCCCCACGCTGAGCCCTGCCAAGGGGGAAGTTTGCTTCCCGCCTGGGCCGAATGGCACCACTGGGTTAGGGCAGAGAAGGCCCTGGGAGGCCTTCAGGGTGCTGCCACAGCATAGCAGTGCTCAGGCAAAGGCACTCTGCTTTCTGTAGGCTGGACGCACACTGGAGTTTCTGCTTGAGGCAGAGAGAGCTCAGCAGGGCGAGCCAGGGCTGAAGGCAAAGCAGAGAGTTTTTTGGTGGAGCGATGGCACCATCTGCTGGCTGCCAAGCATGGGAGCAGCCTCACTTCAAATGAGTTCCTGAGGCCATTTCCAAGCAGGAGGCACTCTGGCTGCACAAGCTCGAGAGCCCTGCTTAGGACTTCCCTCTGGCAACAGAGTGGGTTCCAAGGGCCTGTGGGTGGGAAGGGGCTCGGAAGGCACAGGGGAGCCTTTGAGCCCCCAGTGCTCTCCCATGGAAAACGCTGCAGGCCCCAGCATCCACGAACTGCTCCGAGGCTGGGCAGTGGGCAAGCTGTCCACAGCCGAAGGCTCCCTGCCAAGTGCTGCAGGCCTTTCTGCATGGCTCAGCGGCAGCTTCCTTGCAGGCTGCTGGTCCAGGGGCGTGTGTGCCCTGGTCCAGAGTGCTGTAGGAGGAGCTCCTAGCAAGGGGAGAGCAAGCCCCTTGTTTCCTTGGCGGAGACTGGCCTGTGCACACAGAGGCCTGCCAGCAGTGAAGACAGTGCAGGCAGCGAGGGCGTGTGGCAGGCAGCAAAGAGGTGGCAGGAGTCCTGCTTGCAAGTGGGGTCATGCCTGTCTTGTGCTCAGGCCCCAGTGGCCACGTGCACACACAGCCTCTGGACCCGCAGCTTCCCAGCAGTGCAAGACACACACAGGCAACACCCTGGGGCCTGCTCACATGAACTGTGCTCTGTCGAGGTGCTGCTGGCTGGCAGTGGCCTAGGCCAGCACAGGCCCTAGGGAGGCCTGGCTGAGCCTGGGATGGGTCCCAAACTAGCAGTGCCCAGGGAAAGCCTGGGACTGGAGGCCAGGCTGCAGGCTCATTCAGGCTGGAGCCTGGTGCACAGAGCCTTCAGCTGGGACTTGCCGGGGGAATGCTCAGCACAGTGGCTTTGGCCTGCCATCCACGTTCCTCACTCGGGCCCTTCTGCCTGTTAGACCCACACTCCCTAGAAGTGTGTTCCTGAGGCAGTTGGACAGTTGGGGAAGTGGAGGCTCTCCCAGCATGGGAGGTCTGCCCAGAACATTGCTCTGTGTCCAAAGAGGATTCCCTGCACCTCAGGCACTGGGGAGAGATTTTGTGCACACAGGAGAGCCTTGGCACATGCAGTGTTTCCCCACGGAAAGCAGTGTGAGAAGGAGCCCCTGCCAGGGAAGCATGGCCCTCTGCCACAGAAGCCCTCCATGCCACAGGCTGTCATGGACTCGGCTATAGGCCTTTGTGGCTGGAGAGACGGCAGCTCCTCTGGAGGCTCTGGGTCAGTGTGCACTCCCCTTCGAGGAAACGAGGCGTGTGGGAAGATTCCCTGCCCAAGAATGGCAAGCAGCCTGCTCCTTCCAATGAGACGCACGTGTGGTGTGAGAGGCTTGGCAGCAGAGAAGAAGCAAGAGGGGCAGCCAGAGGGGCAGCCAGAGAGGGGATGTGCACGCAGCTTGAAGGCCCCAGATCTCCTACATCCCAACCAGGGCATGCCGGCTCTGCCCAGCAGGCCCCATTCACAGGAGGGCACCCAGCTTCAGGATCTGCCCTTTCCCAGCCCTGAAACCACACACAGGCCCCACGCTGAGCCCTGCCAAGGGGGAAGTTTGCTTCCCGCCTGGGCCGAATGGCACGACTGGGTTAGGGCAGAGAAGGCCCTGGGAGGCCTTCAGGGTGCTGCCACAGCATAGCAGTGCTCAGGCAAAGGCACTCTGCTTTCTGTAGGCTGGACGCACACTGGAGTTTCTGCTTGAGGCAGAGAGAGCTCAGCAGGGCGAGCCAGGGCTGAAGGCAAAGCAGAGAGTTTTTTGGTGGAGCGATGGCACCATCTGCTGGCTGCCAAGCATGGGAGCAGCCTCACTTCAAATGAGTTCCTGAGGCCATTTCCAAGCAGGAGGCACTCTGGCTGCACAAGCTCGAGAGCCCTGCTTAGGACTTCCCTCTGGCAACAGAGTGGGTTCCAAGGGCCTGTGGGTGGGAAGGGGCTCGGAAGGCACAGGGGAGCCTTTGAGCCCCCAGTGCTCTCCCATGGAAAACGCTGCAGGCCCCAGCATCCACGAACTGCTCCGAGGCTGGGCAGTGGGCAAGCTGTCCACAGCCGAAGGCTCCCTGCCAAGTGCTGCAGGCCTTTCTGCATGGCTCAGCGGCAGCTTCCTTGCAGGCTGCTGGTCCAGGGGCGTGTGTGCCCTGGTCCAGAGTGCTGTAGGAGGAGCTCCTAGCAAGGGGAGAGCAAGCCCCTTGTTTCCTTGGCGGAGACTGGCCTGTGCACACAGAGGCCTGCCAGCAGTGAAGACAGTGCAGGCAGCGAGGGCGTGTGGCAGGCAGCAAAGAGGTGGCAGGAGTCCTGCTTGCAAGTGGGGTCATGCCTGTCTTGTGCTCAGGCCCCAGTGGCCACGTGCACACACAGCCTCTGGACCCGCAGCTTCCCAGCAGTGCAAGACACACACAGGCAACACCCTGGGGCCTGCTCACATGAACTGTGCTCTGTCGAGGTGCTGCTGGCTGGCAGTGGCCTAGGCCAGCACAGGCCCTAGGGAGGCCTGGCTGAGCCTGGGATGGGTCCCAAACTAGCAGTGCCCAGGGAAAGCCTGGGACTGGAGGCCAGGCTGCAGGCTCATTCAGGCTGGAGCCTGGTGCACAGAGCCTTCAGCTGGGACTTGCCGGGGGAATGCTCAGCACAGTGGCTTTGGCCTGCCATCCACGTTCCTCACTCGGGCCCTTCTGCCTGTTAGACCCACACTCCCTAGAAGTGTGTTCCTGAGGCAGTTGGACAGTTGGGGAAGTGGAGGCTCTCCCAGCATGGGAGGTCTGCCCAGAACATTGCTCTGTGTCCAAAGAGGATTCCCTGCACCTCAGGCACTGGGGAGAGATTTTGTGCACACAGGAGAGCCTTGGCACATGCAGTGTTTCCCCACGGAAAGCAGTGTGAGAAGGAGCCCCTGCCAGGGAAGCATGGCCCTCTGCCACAGAAGCCCTCCATGCCACAGGCTGTCATGGACTCGGCTATAGGCCTTTGTGGCTGGAGAGACGGCAGCTCCTCTGGAGGCTCTGGGTCAGTGTGCACTCCCCTTCGAGGAAACGAGGCGTGTGGGAAGATTCCCTGCCCAAGAATGGCAAGCAGCCTGCTCCTTCCAATGAGACGCACGTGTGGTGTGAGAGGCTTGGCAGCAGAGAAGAAGCAAGAGGGGCAGCCAGAGGGGCAGCCAGAGAGGGGATGTGCACGCAGCTTGAAGGCCCCAGATCTCCTACATCCCAACCAGGGCATGCCGGCTCTGCCCAGCAGGCCCCATTCACAGGAGGGCACCCAGCTTCAGGATCTGCCCTTTCCCAGCCCTGAAACCACACACAGGCCCCACGCTGAGCCCTGCCAAGGGGGAAGTTTGCTTCCCGCCTGGGCCGAATGGCACGACTGGGTTAGGGCAGAGAAGGCCCTGGGAGGCCTTCAGGGTGCTGCCACAGCATAGCAGTGCTCAGGCAAAGGCACTCTGCTTTCTGTAGGCTGGACGCACACTGGAGTTTCTGCTTGAGGCAGAGAGAGCTCAGCAGGGCGAGCCAGGGCTGAAGGCAAAGCAGAGAGTTTTTTGGTGGAGCGATGGCACCATCTGCTGGCTGCCAAGCATGGGAGCAGCCTCACTTCAAATGAGTTCCTGAGGCCATTTCCAAGCAGGAGGCACTCTGGCTGCACAAGCTCGAGAGCCCTGCTTAGGACTTCCCTCTGGCAACAGAGTGGGTGCCAAGGGCCTGTGGGTGGGAAGGGGCTCGGAAGGCACAGGGGAGCCTTTGGGCCCCCAGTGCTCTCCCATGGAAAACGCTGCAGGCCCCATCGTCCATGAGCTCCTCCGAGGCTTGGCAGAGGGCAAGCTGTCCACAGCCGAAGGCTCCCTGCCAAGTGCTGCAGGCCTTTCTGCATGGCTCAGCGGCAGCTTCCTTGCAGGCTGCTGGTCCAGGGGCGTGTGTGCCCTGGTCCAGAGTGCTGTAGGAGGAGCTCCTAGCAAGGGGAGAGCAAGCCCCTTGTTTCCTTGGCGGAGACTGGCCTGTGCACACAGAGGCCTGCCAGCAGTGAAGACAGTGCAGGCAGCGAGGGCGTGTGGCAGGCAGCAAAGAGGTGGCAGGAGTCCTGCTTGCAAGTGGGGTCATGCCTGTCTTGTGCTCAGGCCCCAGTGGCCACGTGCACACACAGCCTCTGGGCCCGCAGCTTCCCAGCAGTGCAAGACACACACAGGCAACACCCTGGGGCCTGCTCGCATGAACTGTGCTCTGTCGAGGTGCTGCTGGCTGGCAGTGGCCTAGGCCAGCACAGGCCCTAGGGAGGCCTGGCTGAGCCTGGGATGGGTCCCAAACTAGCAGTGCCCAGGGAAAGCCTGGGACTGGAGGCCAGGCTACAGGCTCATTCAGGCTGGAGCCTGGTGCACAGAGCCTTCAGCTGGGACTTGCCGGGCGAATGCTCAGCACAGTGGCTTTGGCCTGCCATCCACGTTCCTCACTCGGGCCCTTCTGCCTGTTAGACCCACACTCCCTAGAAGTGTGTTCCTGAGGCAGTTGGACAGTTGGGGAAGTGGAGGCTCTCCCAGCATGATAGGTCTGCCCAGAACATTGCTCTGTGTCCAAAGAGGATTCCCTGCACCTCAGGCACTGGGGAGAGATTTTGTGCACACAGGAGAGCCTTGGCACATGCAGTGTTTCCCCACGGAAAGCAGTGTGAGAAGGAGCCCCTGCCAGGGAAGCATGGCCCTCTGCCACAGAAGCCCTCCATGCCACAGGCTGTCATGGACTCGGCTATAGGCCTTTGTGGCTGGAGAGACGGCAGCTCCTCTGGAGGCTCTGGGTCAGTGTGCACTCCCCTTCGAGGAAACGAGGCGTGTGGGAAGATTCCCTGCCCAAGAATGGCAAGCAGCCTGCTCCTTCCAATGAGACGCACGTGTGGTGTGAGAGGCTTGGCAGCAGAGAAGAAGCAAGAGGGGCAGCCAGAGGGGCAGCCAGAGAGGGGATGTGCACGCAGCTTGAAGGCCCCAGATCTCCTACATCCCAACCAGGGCATGCCGGCTCTGCCCAGCAGGCCCCATTCACAGGAGGGCACCCAGCTTCAGGATCTGCCCTTTCCCAGCCCTGAAACCACACACAGGCCCCACGCTGAGCCCTGCCAAGGGGGAAGTTTGCTTCCCGCCTGGGCCGAATGGCACCACTGGGTTAGGGCAGAGAAGGCCCTGGGAGGCCTTCAGGGTGCTGCCACAGCATAGCAGTGCTCAGGCAAAGGCACTCTGCTTTCTGTAGGCTGGACGCACACTGGAGTTTCTGCTTGAGGCAGAGAGAGCTCAGCAGGGCGAGCCAGGGCTGAAGGCAAAGCAGAGAGTTTTTTGGTGGAGCGATGGCACCATCTGCTGGCTGCCAAGCATGGGAGCAGCCTCACTTCAAATGAGTTCCTGAGGCCATTTCCAAGCAGGAGGCACTCTGGCTGCACAAGCTCGAGAGCCCTGCTTAGGACTTCCCTCTGGCAACAGAGTGGGTGCCAAGGGCCTGTGGGTGGGAAGGGGCTCGGAAGGCACAGGGGAGCCTTTGGGCCCCCAGTGCTCTCCCATGGAAAACGCTGCAGGCCCCATCGTCCATGAGCTCCTCCGAGGCTTGGCAGAGGGCAAGCTGTCCACAGCCGAAGGCTCCCTGCCAAGTGCTGCAGGCCTTTCTGCATGGCTCAGCGGCAGCTTCCTTGCAGGCTGCTGGTCCAGGGGCGTGTGTGCCCTGGTCCAGAGTGCTGTAGGAGGAGCTCCTAGCAAGGGGAGAGCAAGCCCCTTGTTTCCTTGGCGGAGACTGGCCTGTGCACACAGAGGCCTGCCAGCAGTGAAGACAGTGCAGGCAGCGAGGGCGTGTGGCAGGCAGCAAAGAGGTGGCAGGAGTCCTGCTTGCAAGTGGGGTCATGCCTGTCTTGTGCTCAGGCCCCAGTGGCCACGTGCACACACAGCCTCTGGACCCGCAGCTTCCCAGCAGTGCAAGACACACACAGGCAACACCCTGGGGCCTGCTCGCATGAACTGTGCTCTGTCGAGGTGCTGCTGGCTGGCAGTGGCCTAGGCCAGCACAGGCCCTAGGGAGGCCTGGCTGAGCCTGGGATGGGTCCCAAACTAGCAGTGCCCAGGGAAAGCCTGGGACTGGAGGCCAGGCTGCAGGCTCATTCAGGCTGGAGCCTGGTGCACAGAGCCTTCAGCTGGGACTTGCCGGGGGAATGCTCAGCACAGTGGCTTTGGCCTGCCATCCACGTTCCTCACTCGGGCCCTTCTGCCTGTTAGACCCACACTCCCTAGAAGTGTGTTCCTGAGGCAGTTGGACAGTTGGGGAAGTGGAGGCTCTCCCAGCATGGGAGGTCTGCCCAGAACATTGCTCTGTGTCCAAAGAGGATTCCCTGCACCTCAGGCACTGGGGAGAGATTTTGTGCACACAGGAGAGCCTTGGCACATGCAGTGTTTCCCCACGGAAAGCAGTGTGAGAAGGAGCCCCTGCCAGGGAAGCATGGCCCTCTGCCACAGAAGCCCTCCATGCCACAGGCTGTCATGGACTCGGCTATAGGCCTTTGTGGCTGGAGAGACGGCAGCTCCTCTGGAGGCTCTGGGTCAGTGTGCACTCCCCTTCGAGGAAACGAGGCGTGTGGGAAGATTCCCTGCCCAAGAATGGCAAGCAGCCTGCTCCTTCCAATGAGACGCACGTGTGGTGTGAGAGGCTTGGCAGCAGAGAAGAAGCAAGAGGGGCAGCCAGAGGGGCAGCCAGAGAGGGGATGTGCACGCAGCTTGAAGGCCCCAGATCTCCTACATCCCAACCAGGGCATGCCGGCTCTGCCCAGCAGGCCCCATTCACAGGAGGGCACCCAGCTTCAGGATCTGCCCTTTCCCAGCCCTGAAACCACACACAGGCCCCACGCTGAGCCCTGCCAAGGGGGAAGTTTGCTTCCCGCCTGGGCCGAATGGCACCACTGGGTTAGGGCAGAGAAGGCCCTGGGAGGCCTTCAGGGTGCTGCCACAGCATAGCAGTGCTCAGGCAAAGGCACTCTGCTTTCTGTAGGCTGGACGCACACTGGAGTTTCTGCTTGAGGCAGAGAGAGCTCAGCAGGGCGAGCCAGGGCTGAAGGCAAAGCAGAGAGTTTTTTGGTGGAGCGATGGCACCATCTGCTGGCTGCCAAGCATGGGAGCAGCCTCACTTCAAATGAGTTCCTGAGGCCATTTCCAAGCAGGAGGCACTCTGGCTGCACAAGCTCGAGAGCCCTGCTTAGGACTTCCCTCTGGCAACAGAGTGGGTGCCAAGGGCCTGTGGGTGGGAAGGGGCTCGGAAGGCACAGGGGAGCATTTGGGCCCCCAGTGCTCTCCCATGAAAAACGCTGCAGGCCCCATCGTCCATGAGCTCCTCCGAGGCATGGCAGAGGGCAAGCTGTCCACAGCCGAAGGCTCCCTGCCAAGTGCTGCAGGCCTTTCTGCATGGCTCAGCGGCAGCTTCCTTGCAGGCTGCTGGTCCAGGGGCGTGTGTGCCCTGGTCCAGAGTGCTGTAGGAGGAGCTCCTAGCAAGGGGAGAGCAAGCCCCTTGTTTCCTTGGCGGAGACTGGCCTGTGCACACAGAGGCCTGCCAGCAGTGAAGACAGTGCAGGCAGCGAGGGCGTGTGGCAGGCAGCAAAGAGGTGGCAGGAGTCCTGCTTGCAAGTGGGGTCATGCCTGTCTTGTGCTCAGGCCCCAGTGGCCACGTGCACACACAGCCTCTGGACCCGCAGCTTCCCAGCAGTGCAAGACACACACAGGCAACACCCTGGGGCCTGCTCGCATGAACTGTGCTCTGTCGAGGTGCTGCTGGCTGGCAGTGGCCTAGGCCAGCACAGGCCCTAGGGAGGCCTGGCTGAGCCTGGGATGGGTCCCAAACTAGCAGTGCCCAGGGAAAGCCTGGGACTGGAGGCCAGGCTGCAGGCTCATTCAGGCTGGAGCCTGGTGCACAGAGCCTTCAGCTGGGACTTGCCGGGGGAATGCTCAGCACAGTGGCTTTGGCCTGCCATCCACGTTCCTCACTCGGGCCCTTCTGCCTGTTAGACCCACACTCCCTAGAAGTGTGTTCCTGAGGCAGTTGGACAGTTGGGGAAGTGGAGGCTCTCCCAGCATGGGAGGTCTGCCCAGAACATTGCTCTGTGTCCAAAGAGGATTCCCTGCACCTCAGGCACTGGGGAGAGATTTTGTGCACACAGGAGAGCCTTGGCACATGCAGTGTTTCCCCACGGAAAGCAGTGTGAGAAGGAGCCCCTGCCAGGGAAGCATGGCCCTCTGCCACAGAAGCCCTCCATGCCACAGGCTGTCATGGACTCGGCTATAGGCCTTTGTGGCTGGAGAGACGGCAGCTCCTCTGGAGGCTCTGGGTCAGTGTGCACTCCCCTTCGAGGAAACGAGGCGTGTGGGAAGATTCCCTGCCCAAGAATGGCAAGCAGCCTGCTCCTTCCAATGAGACGCACGTGTGGTGTGAGAGGCTTGGCAGCAGAGAAGAAGCAAGAGGGGCAGCCAGAGGGGCAGCCAGAGAGGGGATGTGCACGCAGCTTGAAGGCCCCAGATCTCCTACATCCCAACCAGGGCATGCCGGCTCTGCCCAGCAGGCCCCATTCACAGGAGGGCACCCAGCTTCAGGATCTGCCCTTTCCCAGCCCTGAAACCACACACAGGCCCCACGCTGAGCCCTGCCAAGGGGGAAGTTTGCTTCCCGCCTGGGCCGAATGGCACCACTGGGTTAGGGCAGAGAAGGCCCTGGGAGGCCTTCAGGGTGCTGCCACAGCATAGCAGTGCTCAGGCAAAGGCACTCTGCTTTCTGTAGGCTGGACGCACACTGGAGTTTCTGCTTGAGGCAGAGAGAGCTCAGCAGGGCGAGCCAGGGCTGAAGGCAAAGCAGAGAGTTTTTTGGTGGAGCGATGGCACCATCTGCTGGCTGCCAAGCATGGGAGCAGCCTCACTTCAAATGAGTTCCTGAGGCCATTTCCAAGCAGGAGGCACTCTGGCTGCACAAGCTCGAGAGCCCTGCTTAGGACTTCCCTCTGGCAACAGAGTGGGTGCCAAGGGCCTGTGGGTGGGAAGGGGCTCGGAAGGCACAGGGGAGCATTTGGGCCCCCAGTGCTCTCCCATGAAAAACGCTGCAGGCCCCATCGTCCATGAGCTCCTCCGAGGCATGGCAGAGGGCAAGCTGTCCACAGCCGAAGGCTCCCTGCCAAGTGCTGCAGGCCTTTCTGCATGGCTCAGCGGCAGCTTCCTTGCAGGCTGCTGGTCCAGGGGCGTGTGTGCCCTGGTCCAGAGTGCTGTAGGAGGAGCTCCTAGCAAGGGGAGAGCAAGCCCCTTGTTTCCTTGGCGGAGACTGGCCTGTGCACACAGAGGCCTGCCAGCAGTGAAGACAGTGCAGGCAGCGAGGGCGTGTGGCAGGCAGCAAAGAGGTGGCAGGAGTCCTGCTTGCAAGTGGGGTCATGCCTGTCTTGTGCTCAGGCCCCAGTGGCCACGTGCACACACAGCCTCTGGACCCGCAGCTTCCCAGCAGTGCAAGACACACACAGGCAACACCCTGGGGCCTGCTCGCATGAACTGTGCTCTGTCGAGGTGCTGCTGGCTGGCAGTGGCCTAGGCCAGCACAGGCCCTAGGGAGGCCTGGCTGAGCCTGGGATGGGTCCCAAACTAGCAGTGCCCAGGGAAAGCCTGGGACTGGAGGCCAGGCTGCAGGCTCATTCAGGCTGGAGCCTGGTGCACAGAGCCTTCAGCTGGGACTTGCCGGGCGAATGCTCAGCACAGTGGCTTTGGCCTGCCATCCACGTTCCTCACTCGGGCCCTTCTGCCTGTTAGACCCACACTCCCTAGAAGTGTGTTCCTGAGGCAGTTAGACAGTTGGGGAAGTGGAGGCTCTCCCAGCATGGGAGGTCTGCCCAGAACATTGCTCTGTGTCCAAAGAGGATTCCCTGCACCTCAGGCACTGGGGAGAGATTTTGTGCACACAGGAGAGCCTTGGCACATGCAGTGTTTCCCCACGGAAAGCAGTGTGAGAAGGAGCCCCTGCCAGGGAAGCATGGCCCTCTGCCACAGAAGCCCTCCATGCCACAGGCTGTCATGGACTCGGCTATAGGCCTTTGTGGCTGGAGAGACGGCAGCTCCTCTGGAGGCTCTGGGTCAGTGTGCACTCCCCTTCGAGGAAACGAGGCGTGTGGGAAGATTCCCTGCCCAAGAATGGCAAGCAGCCTGCTCCTTCCAATGAGACGCACGTGTGGTGTGAGAGGCTTGGCAGCAGAGAAGAAGCAAGAGGGGCAGCCAGAGGGGCAGCCAGAGAGGGGATGTGCACGCAGCTTGAAGGCCCCAGATCTCCTACATCCCAACCAGGGCATGCCGGCTCTGCCCAGCAGGCCCCATTCACAGGAGGGCACCCAGCTTCAGGATCTGCCCTTTCCCAGCCCTGAAACCACACACAGGCCCCACGCTGAGCCCTGCCAAGGGGGAAGTTTGCTTCCCGCCTGGGCCGAATGGCACCACTGGGTTAGGGCAGAGAAGGCCCTGGGAGGCCTTCAGGGTGCTGCCACAGCATAGCAGTGCTCAGGCAAAGGCACTCTGCTTTCTGTAGGCTGGACGCACACTGGAGTTTCTGCTTGAGGCAGAGAGAGCTCAGCAGGGCGAGCCAGGGCTGAAGGCAAAGCAGAGAGTTTTTTGGTGGAGCGATGGCACCATCTGCTGGCTGCCAAGCATGGGAGCAGCCTCACTTCAAATGAGTTCCTGAGGCCATTTCCAAGCAGGAGGCACTCTGGCTGCACAAGCTCGAGAGCCCTGCTTAGGACTTCCCTCTGGCAACAGAGTGGGTGCCAAGGGCCTGTGGGTGGGAAGGGGCTCGGAAGGCACAGGGGAGCCTTTGGGCCCCCAGTGCTCTCCCATGGAAAACGCTGCAGGCCCCATCGTCCATGAGCTCCTCCGAGGCTTGGCAGAGGGCAAGCTGTCCACAGCCGAAGGCTCCCTGCCAAGTGCTGCAGGCCTTTCTGCATGGCTCAGCGGCAGCTTCCTTGCAGGCTGCTGGTCCAGGGGCGTGTGTGCCCTGGTCCAGAGTGCTGTAGGAGGAGCTCCTAGCAAGGGGAGAGCAAGCCCCTTGTTTCCTTGGCGGAGACTGGCCTGTGCACACAGAGGCCTGCCAGCAGTGAAGACAGTGCAGGCAGCGAGGGCGTGTGGCAGGCAGCAAAGAGGTGGCAGGAGTCCTGCTTGCAAGTGGGGTCATGCCTGTCTTGTGCTCAGGCCCCAGTGGCCACGTGCACACACAGCCTCTGGACCCGCAGCTTCCCAGCAGTGCAAGACACACACAGGCAACACCCTGGGGCCTGCTCGCATGAACTGTGCTCTGTCGAGGTCCTGCTGGCTGGCAGTGGCCTAGGCCAGCACAGGCCCTAGGGAGGCCTGGCTGAGCCTGGGATGGGTCCCAAACTAGCAGTGCCCAGGGAAAGCCTGGGACTGGAGGCCAGGCTACAGGCTCATTCAGGCTGGAGCCTGGTGCACAGAGCCTTCAGCTGGGACTTGCCGGGCGAATGCTCAGCACAGTGGCTTTGGCCTGCCATCCACGTTCCTCACTCGGGCCCTTCTGCCTGTTAGACCCACACTCCCTAGAAGTGTGTTCCTGAGGCAGTTGGACAGTTGGGGAAGTGGAGGCTCTCCCAGCATGATAGGTCTGCCCAGAACATTGCTCTGTGTCCAAAGAGGATTCCCTGCACCTCAGGCACTGGGGAGAGATTTTGTGCACACAGGAGAGCCTTGGCACATGCAGTGTTTCCCCACGGAAAGCAGTGTGAGAAGGAGCCCCTGCCAGGGAAGCATGGCCCTCTGCCACAGAAGCCCTCCATGCCACAGGCTGTCATGGACTCGGCTATAGGCCTTTGTGGCTGGAGAGACGGCAGCTCCTCTGGAGGCTCTGGGTCAGTGTGCACTCCCCTTCGAGGAAACGAGGCGTGTGGGAAGATTCCCTGCCCAAGAATGGCAAGCAGCCTGCTCCTTCCAATGAGACGCACGTGTGGTGTGAGAGGCTTGGCAGCAGAGAAGAAGCAAGAGGGGCAGCCAGAGGGGCAGCCAGAGAGGGGATGTGCACGCAGCTTGAAGGCCCCAGATCTCCTACATCCCAACCAGGGCATGCCGGCTCTGCCCAGCAGGCCCCATTCACAGGAGGGCACCCAGCTTCAGGATCTGCCCTTTCCCAGCCCTGAAACCACACACAGGCCCCACGCTGAGCCCTGCCAAGGGGGAAGTTTGCTTCCCGCCTGGGCCGAATGGCACCACTGGGTTAGGGCAGAGAAGGCCCTGGGAGGCCTTCAGGGTGCTGCCACAGCATAGCAGTGCTCAGGCAAAGGCACTCTGCTTTCTGTAGGCTGGACGCACACTGGAGTTTCTGCTTGAGGCAGAGAGAGCTCAGCAGGGCGAGCCAGGGCTGAAGGCAAAGCAGAGAGTTTTTTGGTGGAGCGATGGCACCATCTGCTGGCTGCCAAGCATGGGAGCAGCCTCACTTCAAATGAGTTCCTGAGGCCATTTCCAAGCAGGAGGCACTCTGGCTGCACAAGCTCGAGAGCCCTGCTTAGGACTTCCCTCTGGCAACAGAGTGGGTGCCAAGGGCCTGTGGGTGGGAAGGGGCTCGGAAGGCACAGGGGAGCCTTTGAGCCCCCAGTGCTCTCCCATGGAAAACGCTGCAGGCCCCAGCATCCACGAACTGCTCCGAGGCTGGGCAGTGGGCAAGCTGTCCACAGCCGAAGGCTCCCTGCCAAGTGCTGCAGGCCTTTCTGCATGGCTCAGCGGCAGCTTCCTTGCAGGCTGCTGGTCCAGGGGCGTGTGTGCCCTGGTCCAGAGTCCTGTAGGAGGAGCTCCTAGCAAGGGGAGAGCAAGCCCCTTGTTTCCTTGGCGGAGACTGGCCTGTGCACACAGAGGCCTGCCAGCAGTGAAGACAGTGCAGGCAGCGAGGGCGTGTGGCAGGCAGCAAAGAGGTGGCAGGAGTCCTGCTTGCAAGTGGGGTCATGCCTGTCTTGTGCTCAGGCCCCAGTGGCCACGTGCACACACAGCCTCTGGACCCGCAGCTTCCCAGCAGTGCAAGACACACACAGGCAACACCCTGGGGCCTGCTCGCATGAACTGTGCTCTGTTGAGGTGCTGCTGGCTGGCAGTGGCCTAGGCCAGCACAGGCCCTAGGGAGGCCTGGCTGAGCCTGGGATGGGTCCCAAACTAGCAGTGCCCAGGGAAAGCCTGGGACTGGAGGCCAGGCTGCAGGCTCATTCAGGCTGGAGCCTGGTGCACAGAGCCTTCAGCTGGGACTTGCCGGGGGAATGCTCAGCACAGTGGCTTTGGCCTGCCATCCACGTTCCTCACTCGGGCCCTTCTGCCTGTTAGACCCACACTCCCTAGAAGTGTGTTCCTGAGGCAGTTGGACAGTTGGGGAAGTGGAGGCTCTCCCAGCATGGGAGGTCTGCCCAGAACATTGCTCTGTGTCCAAAGAGGATTCCCTGCACCTCAGGCACTGGGGAGAGATTTTGTGCACACAGGAGAGCCTTGGCACATGCAGTGTTTCCCCACGGAAAGCAGTGTGAGAAGGAGCCCCTGCCAGGGAAGCATGGCCCTCTGCCACAGAAGCCCTCCATGCCACAGGCTGTCATGGACTCGGCTATAGGCCTTTGTGGCTGGAGAGACGGCAGCTCCTCTGGAGGCTCTGGGTCAGTGTGCACTCCCCTTCGAGGAAACGAGGCGTGTGGGAAGATTCCCTGCCCAAGAATGGCAAGCAGCCTGCTCCTTCCAATGAGACGCACGTGTGGTGTGAGAGGCTTGGCAGCAGAGAAGAAGCAAGAGGGGCAGCCAGAGGGGCAGCCAGAGAGGGGATGTGCACGCAGCTTGAAGGCCCCAGATCTCCTACATCCCAACCAGGGCATGCCGGCTCTGCCCAGCAGGCCCCATTCACAGGAGGGCACCCAGCTTCAGGATCTGCCCTTTCCCAGCCCTGAAACCACACACAGGCCCCACGCTGAGCCCTGCCAAGGGGGAAGTTTGCTTCCCGCCTGGGCCGAATGGCACGACTGGGTTAGGGCAGAGAAGGCCCTGGGAGGCCTTCAGGGTGCTGCCACAGCATAGCAGTGCTCAGGCAAAGGCACTCTGCTTTCTGTAGGCTGGACGCACACTGGAGTTTCTGCTTGAGGCAGAGAGAGCTCAGCAGGGCGAGCCAGGGCTGAAGGCAAAGCAGAGAGTTTTTTGGTGGAGCGATGGCACCATCTGCTGGCTGCCAAGCATGGGAGCAGCCTCACTTCAAATGAGTTCCTGAGGCCATTTCCAAGCAGGAGGCACTCTGGCTGCACAAGCTCGAGAGCCCTGCTTAGGACTTCCCTCTGGCAACAGAGTGGGTGCCAAGGGCCTGTGGGTGGGAAGGGGCTCGGAAGGCACAGGGGAGCCTTTGAGCCCCCAGTGCTCTCCCATGGAAAACGCTGCAGGCCCCATCGTCCATGAGCTCCTCCGAGGCTTGGCAGAGGGCAAGCTGTCCACAGCCGAAGGCTCCCTGCCAAGTGCTGCAGGCCTTTCTGCATGGCTCAGCGGCAGCTTCCTTGCAGGCTGCTGGTCCAGGGGCGTGTGTGCCCTGGTCCAGAGTGCTGTAGGAGGAGCTCCTAGCAAGGGGAGAGCAAGCCCCTTGTTTCCTTGGCGGAGACTGGCCTGTGCACACAGAGGCCTGCCAGCAGTGAAGACAGTGCAGGCAGCGAGGGCGTGTGGCAGGCAGCAAAGAGGTGGCAGGAGTCCTGCTTGCAAGTGGGGTCATGCCTGTCTTGTGCTCAGGCCCCAGTGGCCACGTGCACACACAGCCTCTGGACCCGCAGCTTCCCAGCAGTGCAAGACACACACAGGCAACACCCTGGGGCCTGCTCGCATGAACTGTGCTCTGTCGAGGTCCTGCTGGCTGGCAGTGGCCTAGGCCAGCACAGGCCCTAGGGAGGCCTGGCTGAGCCTGGGATGGGTCCCAAACTAGCAGTGCCCAGGGAAAGCCTGGGACTGGAGGCCAGGCTACAGGCTCATTCAGGCTGGAGCCTGGTGCACAGAGCCTTCAGCTGGGACTTGCCGGGCGAATGCTCAGCACAGTGGCTTTGGCCTGCCATCCACGTTCCTCACTCGGGCCCTTCTGCCTGTTAGACCCACACTCCCTAGAAGTGTGTTCCTGAGGCAGTTGGACAGTTGGGGAAGTGGAGGCTCTCCCAGCATGATAGGTCTGCCCAGAACATTGCTCTGTGTCCAAAGAGGATTCCCTGCACCTCAGGCACTGGGGAGAGATTTTGTGCACACAGGAGAGCCTTGGCACATGCAGTGTTTCCCCACGGAAAGCAGTGTGAGAAGGAGCCCCTGCCAGGGAAGCATGGCCCTCTGCCACAGAAGCCCTCCATGCCACAGGCTGTCATGGACTCGGCTATAGGCCTTTGTGGCTGGAGAGACGGCAGCTCCTCTGGAGGCTCTGGGTCAGTGTGCACTCCCCTTCGAGGAAACGAGGCGTGTGGGAAGATTCCCTGCCCAAGAATGGCAAGCAGCCTGCTCCTTCCAATGAGACGCACGTGTGGTGTGAGAGGCTTGGCAGCAGAGAAGAAGCAAGAGGGGCAGCCAGAGGGGCAGCCAGAGAGGGGATGTGCACGCAGCTTGAAGGCCCCAGATCTCCTACATCCCAACCAGGGCATGCCGGCTCTGCCCAGCAGGCCCCATTCACAGGAGGGCACCCAGCTTCAGGATCTGCCCTTTCCCAGCCCTGAAACCACACACAGGCCCCACGCTGAGCCCTGCCAAGGGGGAAGTTTGCTTCCCGCCTGGGCCGAATGGCACCACTGGGTTAGGGCAGAGAAGGCCCTGGGAGGCCTTCAGGGTGCTGCCACAGCATAGCAGTGCTCAGGCAAAGGCACTCTGCTTTCTGTAGGCTGGACGCACACTGGAGTTTCTGCTTGAGGCAGAGAGAGCTCAGCAGGGCGAGCCAGGGCTGAAGGCAAAGCAGAGAGTTTTTTGGTGGAGCGATGGCACCATCTGCTGGCTGCCAAGCATGGGAGCAGCCTCACTTCAAATGAGTTCCTGAGGCCATTTCCAAGCAGGAGGCACTCTGGCTGCACAAGCTCGAGAGCCCTGCTTAGGACTTCCCTCTGGCAACAGAGTGGGTGCCAAGGGCCTGTGGGTGGGAAGGGGCTCGGAAGGCACAGGGGAGCATTTGGGCCCCCAGTGCTCTCCCATGAAAAACGCTGCAGGCCCCATCGTCCATGAGCTCCTCCGAGGCATGGCAGAGGGCAAGCTGTCCACAGCCGAAGGCTCCCTGCCAAGTGCTGCAGGCCTTTCTGCATGGCTCAGCGGCAGCTTCCTTGCAGGCTGCTGGTCCAGGGGCGTGTGTGCCCTGGTCCAGAGTGCTGTAGGAGGAGCTCCTAGCAAGGGGAGAGCAAGCCCCTTGTTTCCTTGGCGGAGACTGGCCTGTGCACACAGAGGCCTGCCAGCAGTGAAGACAGTGCAGGCAGCGAGGGCGTGTGGCAGGCAGCAAAGAGGTGGCAGGAGTCCTGCTTGCAAGTGGGGTCATGCCTGTCTTGTGCTCAGGCCCCAGTGGCCACGTGCACACACAGCCTCTGGACCCGCAGCTTCCCAGCAGTGCAAGACACACACAGGCAACACCCTGGGGCCTGCTCGCATGAACTGTGCTCTGTCGAGGTGCTGCTGGCTGGCAGTGGCCTAGGCCAGCACAGGCCCTAGGGAGGCCTGGCTGAGCCTGGGATGGGTCCCAAACTAGCAGTGCCCAGGGAAAGCCTGGGACTGGAGGCCAGGCTGCAGGCTCATTCAGGCTGGAGCCTGGTGCACAGAGCCTTCAGCTGGGACTTGCCGGGGGAATGCTCAGCACAGTGGCTTTGGCCTGCCATCCACGTTCCTCACTCGGGCCCTTCTGCCTGTTAGACCCACACTCCCTAGAAGTGTGTTCCTGAGGCAGTTGGACAGTTGGGGAAGTGGAGGCTCTCCCAGCATGGGAGGTCTGCCCAGAACATTGCTCTGTGTCCAAAGAGGATTCCCTGCACCTCAGGCACTGGGGAGAGATTTTGTGCACACAGGAGAGCCTTGGCACATGCAGTGTTTCCCCACGGAAAGCAGTGTGAGAAGGAGCCCCTGCCAGGGAAGCATGGCCCTCTGCCACAGAAGCCCTCCATGCCACAGGCTGTCATGGACTCGGCTATAGGCCTTTGTGGCTGGAGAGACGGCAGCTCCTCTGGAGGCTCTGGGTCAGTGTGCACTCCCCTTCGAGGAAACGAGGCGTGTGGGAAGATTCCCTGCCCAAGAATGGCAAGCAGCCTGCTCCTTCCAATGAGACGCACGTGTGGTGTGAGAGGCTTGGCAGCAGAGAAGAAGCAAGAGGGGCAGCCAGAGGGGCAGCCAGAGAGGGGATGTGCACGCAGCTTGAAGGCCCCAGATCTCCTACATCCCAACCAGGGCATGCCGGCTCTGCCCAGCAGGCCCCATTCACAGGAGGGCACCCAGCTTCAGGATCTGCCCTTTCCCAGCCCTGAAACCACACACAGGCCCCACGCTGAGCCCTGCCAAGGGGAAAGTTTGCTTCCCGCCTGGGCCGAATGGCACCACTGGGTTAGGGCAGAGAAGGCCCTGGGAGGCCTTCAGGGTGCTGCCACAGCATAGCAGTGCTCAGGCAAAGGCACTCTGCTTTCTGTAGGCTGGACGCACACTGGAGTTTCTGCTTGAGGCAGAGAGAGCTCAGCAGGGCGAGCCAGGGCTGAAGGCAAAGCAGAGAGTTTTTTGGTGGAGCGATGGCACCATCTGCTGGCTGACAAGCATGGGAGCAGCCTCACTTCAAATGAGTTCCTGAGGCCATTTCCAAGCAGGAGGCACTCTGGCTGCACAAGCTCGAGAGCCCTGCTTAGGACTTCCCTCTGGCAACAGAGTGGGTGCCAAGGGCCTGTGGGTGGGAAGGGGCTCGGAAGGCACAGGGGAGCCTTTGAGCCCCCAGTGCTCTCCCATGGAAAACGCTGCAGGCCCCAGCATCCACGAACTGCTCCGAGGCTGGGCAGTGGGCAAGCTGTCCACAGCCGAAGGCTCCCTGCCAAGTGCTGCAGGCCTTTCTGCATGGCTCAGCGGCAGCTTCCTTGCAGGCTGCTGGTCCAGGGGCGTGTGTGCCCTGGTCCAGAGTGCTGTAGGAGGAGCTCCTAGCAAGGGGAGAGCAAGCCCCTTGTTTCCTTGGCGGAGACTGGCCTGTGCACACAGAGGCCTGCCAGCAGTGAAGACAGTGCAGGCAGCGAGGGCGTGTGGCAGGCAGCAAAGAGGTGGCAGGAGTCCTGCTTGCAAGAGGGGTCATGCCTGTCTTGTGCTCAGGCCCCAGTGGCCACGTGCACACACAGCCTCTGGACCCGCAGCTTCCCAGCAGTGCAAGACACACACAGGCAACACCCTGGGGCCTGCTCGCATGAACTGTGCTCTGTCGAGGTCCTGCTGGCTGGCAGTGGCCTAGGCCAGCACAGGCCCTAGGGAGGCCTGGCTGAGCCTGGGATGGGTCCCAAACTAGCAGTGCCCAGGGAAAGCCTGGGACTGGAGGCCAGGCTACAGGCTCATTCAGGCTGGAGCCTGGTGCACAGAGCCTTCAGCTGGGACTTGCCGGGCGAATGCTCAGCACAGTGGCTTTGGCCTGCCATCCACGTTCCTCACTCGGGCCCTTCTGCCTGTTAGACCCACACTCCCTAGAAGTGTGTTCCTGAGGCAGTTGGACAGTTGGGGAAGTGGAGGCTCTCCCAGCATGATAGGTCTGCCCAGAACATTGCTCTGTGTCCAAAGAGGATTCCCTGCACCTCAGGCACTGGGGAGAGATTTTGTGCACACAGGAGAGCCTTGGCACATGCAGTGTTTCCCCACGGAAAGCAGTGTGAGAAGGAGCCCCTGCCAGGGAAGCATGGCCCTCTGCCACAGAAGCCCTCCATGCCACAGGCTGTCATGGACTCGGCTATAGGCCTTTGTGGCTGGAGAGACGGCAGCTCCTCTGGAGGCTCTGGGTCAGTGTGCACTCCCCTTCGAGGAAACGAGGCGTGTGGGAAGATTCCCTGCCCAAGAATGGCAAGCAGCCTGCTCCTTCCAATGAGACGCACGTGTGGTGTGAGAGGCTTGGCAGCAGAGAAGAAGCAAGAGGGGCAGCCAGAGGGGCAGCCAGAGAGGGGATGTGCACGCAGCTTGAAGGCCCCAGATCTCCTACATCCCAACCAGGGCATGCCGGCTCTGCCCAGCAGGCCCCATTCACAGGAGGGCACCCAGCTTCAGGATCTGCCCTTTCCCAGCCCTGAAACCACACACAGGCCCCACGCTGAGCCCTGCCAAGGGGGAAGTTTGCTTCCCGCCTGGGCCGAATGGCACCACTGGGTTAGGGCAGAGAAGGCCCTGGGAGGCCTTCAGGGTGCTGCCACAGCATAGCAGTGCTCAGGCAAAGGCACTCTGCTTTCTGTAGGCTGGACGCACACTGGAGTTTCTGCTTGAGGCAGAGAGAGCTCAGCAGGGCGAGCCAGGGCTGAAGGCAAAGCAGAGAGTTTTTTGGTGGAGCGATGGCACCATCTGCTGGCTGCCAAGCATGGGAGCAGCCTCACTTCAAATGAGTTCCTGAGGCCATTTCCAAGCAGGAGGCACTCTGGCTGCACAAGCTCGAGAGCCCTGCTTAGGACTTCCCTCTGGCAACAGAGTGGGTGCCAAGGGCCTGTGGGTGGGAAGGGGCTCGGAAGGCACAGGGGAGCATTTGGGCCCCCAGTGCTCTCCCATGAAAAACGCTGCAGGCCCCATCGTCCATGAGCTCCTCCGAGGCATGGCAGAGGGCAAGCTGTCCACAGCCGAAGGCTCCCTGCCAAGTGCTGCAGGCCTTTCTGCATGGCTCAGCGGCAGCTTCCTTGCAGGCTGCTGGTCCAGGGGCGTGTGTGCCCTGGTCCAGAGTGCTGTAGGAGGAGCTCCTAGCAAGGGGAGAGCAAGCCCCTTGTTTCCTTGGCGGAGACTGGCCTGTGCACACAGAGGCCTGCCAGCAGTGAAGACAGTGCAGGCAGCGAGGGCGTGTGGCAGGCAGCAAAGAGGTGGCAGGAGTCCTGCTTGCAAGTGGGGTCATGCCTGTCTTGTGCTCAGGCCCCAGTGGCCACGTGCACACACAGCCTCTGGACCCGCAGCTTCCCAGCAGTGCAAGACACACACAGGCAACACCCTGGGGCCTGCTCGCATGAACTGTGCTCTGTCGAGGTGCTGCTGGCTGGCAGTGGCCTAGGCCAGCACAGGCCCTAGGGAGGCCTGGCTGAGCCTGGGATGGGTCCCAAACTAGCAGTGCCCAGGGAAAGCCTGGGACTGGAGGCCAGGCTGCAGGCTCATTCAGGCTGGAGCCTGGTGCACAGAGCCTTCAGCTGGGACTTGCCGGGGGAATGCTCAGCACAGTGGCTTTGGCCTGCCATCCACGTTCCTCACTCGGGCCCTTCTGCCTGTTAGACCCACACTCCCTAGAAGTGTGTTCCTGAGGCAGTTGGACAGTTGGGGAAGTGGAGGCTCTCCCAGCATGGGAGGTCTGCCCAGAACATTGCTCTGTGTCCAAAGAGGATTCCCTGCACCTCAGGCACTGGGGAGAGATTTTGTGCACACAGGAGAGCCTTGGCACATGCAGTGTTTCCCCACGGAAAGCAGTGTGAGAAGGAGCCCCTGCCAGGGAAGCATGGCCCTCTGCCACAGAAGCCCTCCATGCCACAGGCTGTCATGGACTCGGCTATAGGCCTTTGTGGCTGGAGAGACGGCAGCTCCTCTGGAGGCTCTGGGTCAGTGTGCACTCCCCTTCGAGGAAACGAGGCGTGTGGGAAGATTCCCTGCCCAAGAATGGCAAGCAGCCTGCTCCTTCCAATGAGACGCACGTGTGGTGTGAGAGGCTTGGCAGCAGAGAAGAAGCAAGAGGGGCAGCCAGAGGGGCAGCCAGAGAGGGGATGTGCACGCAGCTTGAAGGCCCCAGATCTCCTACATCCCAACCAGGGCATGCCGGCTCTGCCCAGCAGGCCCCATTCACAGGAGGGCACCCAGCTTCAGGATCTGCCCTTTCCCAGCCCTGAAACCACACACAGGCCCCACGCTGAGCCCTGCCAAGGGGAAAGTTTGCTTCCCGCCTGGGCCGAATGGCACCACTGGGTTAGGGCAGAGAAGGCCCTGGGAGGCCTTCAGGGTGCTGCCACAGCATAGCAGTGCTCAGGCAAAGGCACTCTGCTTTCTGTAGGCTGGACGCACACTGGAGTTTCTGCTTGAGGCAGAGAGAGCTCAGCAGGGCGAGCCAGGGCTGAAGGCAAAGCAGAGAGTTTTTTGGTGGAGCGATGGCACCATCTGCTGGCTGACAAGCATGGGAGCAGCCTCACTTCAAATGAGTTCCTGAGGCCATTTCCAAGCAGGAGGCACTCTGGCTGCACAAGCTCGAGAGCCCTGCTTAGGACTTCCCTCTGGCAACAGAGTGGGTGCCAAGGGCCTGTGGGTGGGAAGGGGCTCGGAAGGCACAGGGGAGCCTTTGAGCCCCCAGTGCTCTCCCATGGAAAACGCTGCAGGCCCCAGCATCCACGAACTGCTCCGAGGCTGGGCAGTGGGCAAGCTGTCCACAGCCGAAGGCTCCCTGCCAAGTGCTGCAGGCCTTTCTGCATGGCTCAGCGGCAGCTTCCTTGCAGGCTGCTGGTCCAGGGGCGTGTGTGCCCTGGTCCAGAGTGCTGTAGGAGGAGCTCCTAGCAAGGGGAGAGCAAGCCCCTTGTTTCCTTGGCGGAGACTGGCCTGTGCACACAGAGGCCTGCCAGCAGTGAAGACAGTGCAGGCAGCGAGGGCGTGTGGCAGGCAGCAAAGAGGTGGCAGGAGTCCTGCTTGCAAGAGGGGTCATGCCTGTCTTGTGCTCAGGCCCCAGTGGCCACGTGCACACACAGCCTCTGGACCCGCAGCTTCCCAGCAGTGCAAGACACACACAGGCAACACCCTGGGGCCTGCTCGCATGAACTGTGCTCTGTCGAGGTCCTGCTGGCTGGCAGTGGCCTAGGCCAGCACAGGCCCTAGGGAGGCCTGGCTGAGCCTGGGATGGGTCCCAAACTAGCAGTGCCCAGGGAAAGCCTGGGACTGGAGGCCAGGCTACAGGCTCATTCCAGCTGGAGCCTGGTGCACAGAGCCTTCAGCTGGGACTTGCCGGGGGAATGCTCAGCACAGTGGCTTTGGCCTGCCATCCACGTTCCTCACTCGGGCCCTTCTGCCTGTTAGACCCACACTCCCTAGAAGTGTGTTCCTGAGGCAGTTGGACAGTTGGGGAAGTGGAGGCTCTCCCAGCATGGGAGGTCTGCCCAGAACATTGCTCTGTGTCCAAAGAGGATTCCCTGCACCTCAGGCACTGGGGAGAGATTTTGTGCACACAGGAGAGCCTTGGCACATGCAGTGTTTCCCCACGGAAAGCAGTGTGAGAAGGAGCCCCTGCCAGGGAAGCATGGCCCTCTGCCACAGAAGCCCTCCATGCCACAGGCTGTCATGGACTCGGCTATAGGCCTTTGTGGCTGGAGAGACGGCAGCTCCTCTGGAGGCTCTGGGTCAGTGTGCACTCCCCTTCGAGGAAACGAGGTGTGTGGGAAGATTCCCTGCCCAAGAATGGCAAGCAGCCTGCTCCTTCCAATGAGACGCACGTGTGGTGTGAGAGGCTTGGCAGCAGAGAAGAAGCAAGAGGGGCAGCCAGAGGGGCAGCCAGAGAGGGGATGTGCACGCAGCTTGAAGGCCCCAGATCTCCTACATCCCAACCAGGGCATGCCGGCTCTGCCCAGCAGGCCCCATTCACAGGAGGGCACCCAGCTTCAGGATCTGCCCTTTCCCAGCCCTGAAACCACACACAGGCCCCACGCTGAGCCCTGCCAAGGGGGAACTTTGCTCCCCGCCTGGGCCGAATGGCACGACTGGGTTAGGGCAGAGAAGGCCCTGGGAGGCCTTCAGGGTGCTGCCACAGCATAGCAGTGCTCAGGCAAAGGCACTCTGCTTTCTGTAGGCTGGACGCACACTGGAGTTTCTGCTTGAGGCAGAGAGAGCTCAGCAGGGCGAGCCAGGGCTGAAGGCAAAGCAGAGAGTTTTTTGGTGGAGCGATGGCACCATCTGCTGGCTGCCAAGCATGGGAGCAGCCTCACTTCAAATGAGTTCCTGAGGCCATTTCCAAGCAGGAGGCACTCTGGCTGCACAAGCTCGAGAGCCCTGCTTAGGACTTCCCTCTGGCAACAGAGTGGGTGCCAAGGGCCTGTGGGTGGGAAGGGGCTCGGAAGGCACAGGGGAGCCTTTGGGCCCCCAGTGCTCTCCCATGGAAAACGCTGCAGGCCCCATCGTCCATGAGCTCCTCCGAGGCTTGGCAGAGGGCAAGCTGTCCACAGCCGAAGGCTCCCTGCCAAGTGCTGCAGGCCTTTCTGCATGGCTCAGCGGCAGCTTCCTTGCAGGCTGCTGGTCCAGGGTCGTGTGTGCCCTGGTCCAGAGTGCTGTAGGAGGAGCTCCTAGCAAGGGGAGAGCAAGCCCCTTGTTTCCTTGGCAGAGACTGGCCTGTGCACACAGAGGCCTGCCAGCAGTGAAGACAGTGCAGGCAGCGAGGGCGTGTGGCAGGCAGCAAAGAGGTGGCAGGAGTCCTGCTTGCAAGTGGGGTCATGCCTGTCTTGTGCTCAGGCCCCAGTGGCCACGTGCACACACAGCCTCTGGACCCGCAGCTTCCCAGCAGTGCAAGACACACACAGGCAACACCCTGGGGCCTGCTCGCCTGAACTGTGCTCTGTCGAGGTCCTGCTGGCTGGCAGTGGCCTAGGCCAGCACAGGCCCTAGGGAGGCCTGGCTGAGCCTGGGATGGGTCCCAAACTAGCAGTGCCCAGGGAAAGCCTGGGACTGGAGGCCAGGCTACAGGCTCATTCCAGCTGGAGCCTGGTGCACAGAGCCTTCAGCTGGGACTTGCCAGGGGAATGCTCAGCACAGTGGCTTTGGCCTGCCATCCACGTTCCTCACTCGGGCCCTTCTGCCTGTTAGACCCACACTCCCTAGAAGTGTGTTCCTGAGGCAGTTGGACAGTTGGGGAAGTGGAGGCTCTCCCAGCATGGGAGGTCTGC
The DNA here is from genome assembly GCF_030028045.1 of Hippopotamus amphibius kiboko. NCBI lineage: Eukaryota > Metazoa > Chordata > Mammalia > Artiodactyla > Hippopotamidae > Hippopotamus > Hippopotamus amphibius. The sequence continues at coordinate 55,851 of NW_026648296.1, forward strand.
CCAGAACATTGCTCTGTGTCCAAAGAGGATTCCCTGCACCTCAGGCACTGGGGAGAGATTTTGTGCACACAGGAGAGCCTTGGCACATGCAGTGTTTCCCCACGGAAAGCAGTGTGAGAAGGAGCCCCTGCCAGGGAAGCATGGCCCTCTGCCACAGAAGCCCTCCATGCCACAAGCTGTCATGGACTCGGCTATAGGCCTTTGTGGCTGGAGAGACGGCAGCTCCTCTGGAGGCTCTGGGTCAGTGTGCACTCCCCTTCGAGGAAACGAGGCGTGTGGGATGATTCCCTGCCCAAGAATGGCAAGCAGCCTGCTCCTTCCAATGAGACGCACGTGTGGTGTGAGAGGCTTGGCAGCAGAGAAGAAGCAAGAGGGGCAGCCAGAGGGGCAGCCAGAGAGGGGATGTGCACGCAGCTTGAAGGCCCCAGATCTCCTACATCCCAACCAGGGCATGCCGGCTCTGCCCAGCAGGCCCCATTCACAGGAGGGCACCCAGCTTCAGGATCTGCCCTTTCCCAGCCCTGAAACCACACACAGGCCCCACGCTGAGCCCTGCCAAGGGGGAACTTTGCTCCCCGCCTGGGCCGAATGGCACGACTGGGTTAGGGCAGAGAAGGCCCTGGGAGGCCTTCAGGGTGCTGCCACAGCATAGCAGTGCTCAGGCAAAGGCACTCTGCTTTCTGTAGGCTGGACGCACACTGGAGTTTCTGCTTGAGGCAGAGAGAGCTCAGCAGGGCGAGCCAGGGCTGAAGGCAAAGCAGAGAGTTTTTTGGTGGAGCGATGGCACCATCTGCTGGCTGCCAAGCATGGGAGCAGCCTCACTTCAAATGAGTTCCTGAGGCCATTTCCAAGCAGGAGGCACTCTGGCTGCACAAGCTCGAGAGCCCTGCTTAGGACTTCCCTCTGGCAACAGAGTGGGTGCCAAGGGCCTGTGGGTGGGAAGGGGCTCGGAAGGCACAGGGGAGCCTTTGGGCCCCCAGTGCTCTCCCATGGAAAACGCTGCAGGCCCCATCGTCCATGAGCTCCTCCGAGGCTTGGCAGAGGGCAAGCTGTCCACAGCCGAAGGCTCCCTGCCAAGTGCTGCAGGCCTTTCTGCATGGCTCAGCGGCAGCTTCCTTGCAGGCTGCTGGTCCAGGGGCGTGTGTGCCCTGGTCCAGAGTGCTGTAGGAGGAGCTCCTAGCAAGGGGAGAGCAAGCCCCTTGTTTCCTTGGCGGAGACTGGCCTGTGCACACAGAGGCCTGCCAGCAGTGAAGACAGTGCAGGCAGCGAGGGCGTGTGGCAGGCAGCAAAGAGGTGGCAGGAGTCCTGCTTGCAAGTGGGGTCATGCCTGTCTTGTGCTCAGGCCCCAGTGGCCACGTGCACACACAGCCTCTGGACCCGCAGCTTCCCAGCAGTGCAAGACACACACAGGCAACACCCTGGGGCCTGCTCGCATGAACTGTGCTCTGTCGAGGTCCTGCTGGCTGGCAGTGGCCTAGGCCAGCACAGGCCCTAGGGAGGCCTGGCTGAGCCTGGGATGGGTCCCAAACTAGCAGTGCCCAGGGAAAGCCTGGGACTGGAGGCCAGGCTACAGGCTCATTCAGGCTGGAGCCTGGTGCACAGAGCCTTCAGCTGGGACTTGCCGGGCGAATGCTCAGCACAGTGGCTTTGGCCTGCCATCCACGTTCCTCACTCGGGCCCTTCTGCCTGTTAGACCCACACTCCCTAGAAGTGTGTTCCTGAGGCAGTTGGACAGTTGGGGAAGTGGAGGCTCTCCCAGCATGATAGGTCTGCCCAGAACATTGCTCTGTGTCCAAAGAGGATTCCCTGCACCTCAGGCACTGGGGAGAGATTTTGTGCACACAGGAGAGCCTTGGCACATGCAGTGTTTCCCCACGGAAAGCAGTGTGAGAAGGAGCCCCTGCCAGGGAAGCATGGCCCTCTGCCACAGAAGCCCTCCATGCCACAGGCTGTCATGGACTCGGCTATAGGCCTTTGTGGCTGGAGAGACGGCAGCTCCTCTGGAGGCTCTGGGTCAGTGTGCACTCCCCTTCGAGGAAACGAGGCGTGTGGGAAGATTCCCTGCCCAAGAATGGCAAGCAGCCTGCTCCTTCCAATGAGACGCACGTGTGGTGTGAGAGGCTTGGCAGCAGAGAAGAAGCAAGAGGGGCAGCCAGAGGGGCAGCCAGAGAGGGGATGTGCACGCAGCTTGAAGGCCCCAGATCTCCTACATCCCAACCAGGGCATGCCGGCTCTGCCCAGCAGGCCCCATTCACAGGAGGGCACCCAGCTTCAGGATCTGCCCTTTCCCAGCCCTGAAACCACACACAGGCCCCACGCTGAGCCCTGCCAAGGGGGAAGTTTGCTTCCCGCCTGGGCCGAATGGCACGACTGGGTTAGGGCAGAGAAGGCCCTGGGAGGCCTTCAGGGTGCTGCCACAGCATAGCAGTGCTCAGGCAAAGGCACTCTGCTTTCTGTAGGCTGGACGCACACTGGAGTTTCTGCTTGAGGCAGAGAGAGCTCAGCAGGGCGAGCCAGGGCTGAAGGCAAAGCAGAGAGTTTTTTGGTGGAGCGATGGCACCATCTGCTGGCTGCCAAGCATGGGAGCAGCCTCACTTCAAATGAGTTCCTGAGGCCATTTCCAAGCAGGAGGCACTCTGGCTGCACAGGCTCGAGAGTCCTGCTTAGGGCTTCCCTCTGGCAACAGAGTGGGTGCCAAGGGCCTGTGGGTGGGAAGGGGCTCGGAAGGCACAGGGGAGCCTTTGGGCCCCCAGTGCTCTCCCATGAAAAACGCTGCAGGCCCCAGCATCCACGAACTGCTCCGAGGCTTGGCAGTGGGCAAGCTGTCCACAGCCGAAGGCTCCCTGCCAAGTGCTGCAGGCCTTTCTGCATGGCTCAGCGGCAGCTTCCTTGCAGGCTGCTGGTCCAGGGTCGTGTGTGCCCTGGTCCAGAGTGCTGTAGGAGGAGCTCCTAGCAAGGGGAGAGCAAGCCCCTTGTTTCCTTGGCAGAGACTGGCCTGTGCACACAGAGGCCTGCCAGCAGTGAAGACAGTGCAGGCAGCGAGGGCGTGTGGCAGGCAGCAAAGAGGTGGCAGGAGTCCTGCTTGCAAGTGGGGTCATGCCTGTCTTGTGCTCAGGCCCCAGTGGCCACGTGCACACACAGCCTCTGGACCCGCAGCTTCCCAGCAGTGCAAGACACACACAGGCAACACCCTGGGGCCTGCTCGCCTGAACTGTGCTCTGTCGAGGTCCTGCTGGCTGGCAGTGGCCTAGGCCAGCACAGGCCCTAGGGAGGCCTGGCTGAGCCTGGGATGGGTCCCAAACTAGCAGTGCCCAGGGAAAGCCTGGGACTGGAGGCCAGGCTGCAGGCTCATTCCAGCTGGAGCCTGGTGCACAGAGCCTTCAGCTGGGACTTGCCAGGGGAATGCTCAGCACAGTGGCTTTGGCCTGCCATCCACGTTCCTCACTCGGGCCCTTCTGCCTGTTAGACCCACACTCCCTAGAAGTGTGTTCCTGAGGCAGTTGGACAGTTGGGGAAGTGGAGGCTCTCCCAGCATGGGAGGTCTGCCCAGAACATTGCTCTGTGTCCAAAGAGGATTCCCTGCACCTCAGGCACTGGGGAGAGATTTTGTGCACACAGGAGAGCCTTGGCACATGCAGTGTTTCCCCACGGAAAGCAGTGTGAGAAGGAGCCCCTGCCAGGGAAGCATGGCCCTCTGCCACAGAAGCCCTCCATGCCACAGGCTGTCATGGACTCGGCTATAGGCCTTTGTGGCTGGAGAGACGGCAGCTCCTCTGGAGGCTCTGGGTCAGTGTGCACTCCCCTTCGAGGAAACGAGGTATGTGGGAAGATTCCCTGCCCAAGAATGGCAAGCAGCCTGCTCCTTCCAATGAGACGCACGTGTGGTGTGAGAGGCTTGGCAGCAGAGAAGAAGCAAGAGGGGCAGCCAGAGGGGCAGCCAGAGAGGGGATGTGCACGCAGCTTGAAGGCCCCAGATCTCCTACATCCCAACCAGGGCATGCCGGCTCTGCCCAGCAGGCCCCATTCACAGGAGGGCACCCAGCTTCAGGATCTGCCCTTTCCCAGCCCTGAAACCACACACAGGCCCCACGCTGAGCCCTGCCAAGGGGGAACTTTGCTTCCCGCCTGGGCCGAATGGCACGACTGGGTTAGGGCAGAGAAGGCCCTGGGAGGCCTTCAGGGTGCTGCCACAGCATAGCAGTGCTCAGGCAAAGGCACTCTGCTTTCTGTAGGCTGGACGCACACTGGAGTTTCTGCTTGAGGCAGAGAGAGCTCAGCAGGGCGAGCCAGGGCTGAAGGCAAAGCAGAGAGTTTTCTGGTGGAGCGATTGCTGACAAGCATGGGAGAAGCCTCAGTCCAAATGAGTTCCTGAGGCCATTTCCAAGCAGGAGGCACTCCGGCTGCACAGGCTCGAGAGTCCTTCTTAGGGCTAACCTCTGGCAACAGAGTGGGTGCCAAGGGCCTGTGGGTGGGAAGGGGCTCGGAAGCCACTGGGGAGGCTTTGGGCCCCCAGTGCTCTCCCATGGAAAACACTGCAGGCCCCAGCATCCAGGTACTCCTCCAAGGCTGGGCAGTGGGCAAGCTGTCCACAACCGAAGCCTCCCTGCCAAGTGCTGCAGGCCTTTCTGCATGGCTCAGCGGCAGCTTCCTTGCAGGCTGCTGGTCCAGGGGCGTGTGTGCCCTGGTCCAGAGTGCTGTAGGAGGAGCTCCTAGCAAGGGGAGAGCAAGCCCCTTGTTTCCTTGGCCTGGACTGGCCTGTGCACACAGAGGCCTGCCAGCAGTGAAGACAGTGCAGGCAGCGAGGGCGTGTGGCAGGCAGCAAAGAGGTGGCAGGAGTCCTGCTTGCAAGTGGGGTCATGCCTGTCTTGTGCTCAGGCCCCAGTGGCCACGTGCACACACAGCCTCTGGACCCGCAGCTTCCCAGCAGTGCAAGAGACACACAGGCAACACCCTGGGGCCTGCTCGCATGAACTGTGCTCTGTCGAGGTCCTGCTGGCTGGCAGTGGCCTAGGCCAGCACAGGCCCTAGGGAGGCCTGGCTGAGCCTGGGATGGGTCCCAAACTAGCAGTGCCCAGGGAAAGCCTGGGACTGGAGGCCAGGCTACAGGCTCATTCCAGCTTGAGCCTGGTGCACAGAGCCTTCAGCTGGGACTTGCCGGGGGAATGCTCAGCACAGTGGCTTTGGCCTGCCATCCACGTTCCTCACTCGGGCCCTTCTGCCTGTTAGACCCACACTCCCTAGAAGTGTGTTCCTGAGGCAGTTGGACAGTTGGGGAAGTGGAGGCTCTCCCAGCATGGGAGGTCTGCCCAGAACATTGCTCTGTGTCCAAAGAGGATTCCCTGCACCTCAGGCACTGGGGAGAGATTTTGTGCACACAGGAGAGCCTTGGCACACGCAGTGTTTCCCCACGGAAAGCAGTGTGAGAAGGAGCCCCTGCCAGGGAAGCATGGCCCTCTGCCACAGAAGCCCTCCATGCCACAGGCTGTCATGGACTCGGCTATAGGCCTTTGTGGCTGGAGAGACGGCAGCTCCTCTGGAGGCTCTGGGTCAGTGTGCACTCCCCTTCGAGGAAACGAGGCGTGTGGGAAGATTCCCTGCCCAAGAATGGCAAGCAGCCTGCTCCTTCCAATGAGACGCACGTGTGGTGTGAGAGGCTTGGCAGCAGAGAAGAAGCAAGAGGGGCAGCCAGAGGGGCAGCCAGAGAGGGGATGTGCACGCAGCTTGAAGGCCTCAGATCTCCTACATCCCAACCAGGGCATGCCGGCTCTGCCCAGCAGGCCCCATTCACAGGAGGGCACCCAGCTTCAGGATCTGCCCTTTCCCAGCCCTGAAACCACACACAGGCCCCACGCTGAGCCCTGCCAAGGGGGAAGTTTGCTTCCCGCCTGGGCCGAATGGCACGACTGGGTTAGGGCAGAGAAGGCCCTGGGAGGCCTTCAGGGTGCTGCCACAGCATAGCAGTGCTCAGGCAAAGGCACTCTGCTTTCTGTAGGCTGGACGCACACTGGAGTTTCTGCTTGAGGCAGAGAGAGCTCAGCAGGGCGAGCCAGGGCTGAAGGCAAAGCAGAGAGTTTTTTGGTGGAGCGATGGCACCATCTGCTGGCTGCCAAGCATGGGAGCAGCCTCACTTCAAATGAGTTCCTGAGGCCATTTCCAAGCAGGAGGCACTCTGGCTGCACAAGCTCGAGAGCCCTGCTTAGGACTTCCCTCTGGCAACAGAGTGGGTGCCAAGGGCCTGTGGGTGGGAAGGGGCTCGGAAGGCACAGGGGAGCCTTTGGGCCCCCAGTGCTCTCCCATGGAAAACGCTGCAGGCCCCAGCATCCACGAAGTCCTCCGAGGCTGGGCAGTGGGCAAGCTGTCCACAGCCGAAGGCTCCCTGCCAAGTGCTGCAGGCCTTTCTGCATGGCTCAGCGGCAGCTTCCTTGCAGGCTGCTGGTCCAGGGGCGTGTGTGCCCTGGTCCAGAGTGCTGTAGGAGGAGCTCCTAGCAAGGGGAGAGCAAGCCCCTTGTTTCCTTGGCGGAGACTGGCCTGTGCACACAGAGGCCTGCCAGCAGTGAAGACAGTGCAGGCAGCGAGGGCGTGTGGCAGGCAGCAAAGAGGTGGCAGGAGTCCTGCTTGCAAGTGGGGTCATGCCTGTCTTGTGCTCAGGCCCCAGTGGCCACGTGCACACACAGCCTCTGGACCCGCAGCTTCCCAGCAGTGCAAGACACACACAGGCAACACCCTGGGGCCTGCTCGCCTGAACTGTGCTCTGTCGAGGTCCTGCTGGCTGGCAGTGGCCTAGGCCAGCACAGGCCCTAGGGAGGCCTGGCTGAGCCTGGGATGGGTCCCAAACTAGCAGTGCCCAGGGAAAGCCTGGGACTGGAGGCCAGGCTACAGGCTCATTCCAGCTGGAGCCTGGTGCACAGAGCCTTCAGCTGGGACTTGCCGGGGGAATGCTCAGCACAGTGGCTTTGGCCTGCCATCCACGTTCCTCACTCGGGCCCTTCTGCCTGTTAGACCCACACTCCCTAGAAGTGTGTTCCTGAGGCAGTTGGACAGTTGGGGAAGTGGAGGCTCTCCCAGCATGGGAGGTCTGCCCAGAACATTGCTCTGTGTCCAAAGAGGATTCCCTGCACCTCAGGCACTGGGGAGAGATTTTGTGCACACAGGAGAGCCTTGGCACACGCAGTGTTTCCCCACGGAAAGCAGTGTGAGAAGGAGCCCCTGCCAGGGAAGCATGGCCCTCTGCCACAGAAGCCCTCCATGCCACAGGCTGTCATGGACTCGGCTATAGGCCTTTGTGGCTGGAGAGACGGCAGCTCCTCTGGAGGCTCTGGGTCAGTGTGCACTCCCCTTCGAGGAAACGAGGCGTGTGGGAAGATTCCCTGCCCAAGAATGGCAAGCAGCCTGCTCCTTCCAATGAGACGCACGTGTGGTGTGAGAGGCTTGGCAGCAGAGAAGAAGCAAGAGGGGCAGCCAGAGGGGCAGCCAGAGAGGGGATGTGCACGCAGCTTGAAGGCCCCAGATCTCCTACATCCCAACCAGGGCATGCCGGCTCTGCCCAGCAGGCCCCATTCACAGGAGGGCACCCAGCTTCAGGATCTGCCCTTTCCCAGCCCTGAAACCACACACAGGCCCCACGCTGAGCCCTGCCAAGGGGGAAGTTTTCTTCCCGCCTTGCCGAATGGCACGACTGGGTTAGGGCAGAGAAGGCCCTGGGAGGCCTTCAGGGTGCTGCCACAGCATAGCAGTGCTCAGGCAAAGGCACTCTGCTTTCTGTAGGCTGGACGCACACTGGAGTTTCTGCTTGAGGCAGAGAGAGCTCAGCAGGGCGAGCCAGGGCTGAAGGCAAAGCAGAGAGTTTTTTGGTGGAGCGATGGCACCATCTGCTGGCTGCCAAGCATGGGAGCAGCCTCACTTCAAATGAGTTCCTGAGGCCATTTCCAAGCAGGAGGCACTCTGGCTGCACAAGCTCGAGAGCCCTGCTTAGGACTTCCCTCTGGCAACAGAGTGGGTGCCAAGGGCCTGTGGGTGGGAAGGGGCTCGGAAGGCACAGGGGAGCCTTTGGGCCCCCAGTGCTCTCCCATGGAAAACGCTGCAGGCCCCAGCATCCACGAAGTCCTCCGAGGCTGGGCAGTGGGCAAGCTCTCCACAGCCGAAGGCTCCCTGCCAAGTGCTGCAGGCCTTTCTGCATGGCTCAGCGGCAGCTTCCTTGCAGGCTGCTGGTCCAGGGGCGTGTGTGCCCTGGTCCAGAGTGCTGTAGGAGGAGCTCCTAGCAAGGGGAGAGCAAGCCCCTTGTTTCCTTGGCGGAGACTGGCCTGTGCACACAGAGGCCTGCCAGCAGTGAAGACAGTGCAGGCAGCGAGGGCGTGTGGCAGGCAGCAAAGAGGTGGCAGGAGTCCTGCTTGCAAGTGGGGTCATGCCTGTCTTGTGCTCAGGCCCCAGTGGCCACGTGCACACACAGCCTCTGGACCCGCAGCTTCCCAGCAGTGCAAGACACACACAGGCAACACCCTGGGGCCTGCTCGCCTGAACTGTGCTCTGTCGAGGTCCTGCTGGCTGGCAGTGGCCTAGGCCAGCACAGGCCCTAGGGAGGCCTGGCTGAGCCTGGGATGGGTCCCAAACTAGCAGTGCCCAGGGAAAGCCTGGGACTGGAGGCCAGGCTACAGGCTCATTCCAGCTGGAGCCTGGTGCACAGAGCCTTCAGCTGGGACTTGCCGGGGGAATGCTCAGCACAGTGGCTTTGGCCTGCCATCCACGTTCCTCACTCGGGCCCTTCTGCCTGTTAGACCCACACTCCCTAGAAGTGTGTTCCTGAGGCAGTTGGACAGTTGGGGAAGTGGAGGCTCTCCCAGCATGGGAGGTCTGCCCAGAACATTGCTCTGTGTCCAAAGAGGATTCCCTGCACCTCAGGCACTGGGGAGAGATTTTGTGCACACAGGAGAGCCTTGGCTCATGCAGTGTTTCCCCACGGAAAGCAGTGTGAGAAGGAGCCCCTGCCAGGGAAGCATGGCCCTCTGCCACAGAAGCCCTCCATGCCACAGGCTGTCATGGACTCGGCTATAGGCCTTTGTGGCTGGAGAGACGGCAGCTCCTCTGGAGGCTCTGGGTCAGTGTGCACTCCCCTTCGAGGAAACGAGGTGTGTGGGAAGATTCCCTGCCCAAGAATGGCAAGCAGCCTGCTCCTTCCAATGAGACGCACGTGTGGTGTGAGAGGCTTGGCAGCAGAGAAGAAGCAAGAGGGGCAGCCAGAGGGGCAGCCAGAGAGGGGATGTGCACGCAGCTTGAAGGCCCCAGATCTCCTACATCCCAACCAGGGCATGCCGGCTCTGCCCAGCAGGCCCCATTCACAGGAGGGCACCCAGCTTCAGGATCTGCCCTTTCCCAGCCCTGAAACCACACACAGGCCCCACGCTGAGCCCTGCCAAGGGGGAACTTTGCTTCCCGCCTGGGCCGAATGGCACGACTGGGTTAGGGCAGAGAAGGCCCTGGGAGGCCTTCAGGGTGCTGCCACAGCATAGCAGTGCTCAGGCAAAGGCACTCTGCTTTCTGTAGGCTGGACGCACACTGGAGTTTCTGCTTGAGGCAGAGAGAGCTCAGCAGGGCGAGCCAGGGCTGAAGGCAAAGCAGAGAGTTTTCTGGTGGAGCGATTGCTGACAAGCATGGGAGAAGCCTCAGTCCAAATGAGTTCCTGAGGCCATTTCCAAGCAGGAGGCACTCCGGCTGCACAGGCTCGAGAGTCCTTCTTAGGGCTAACCTCTGGCAACAGAGTGGGTGCCAAGGGCCTGTGGGTGGGAAGGGGCTCGGAAGCCACTGGGGAGGCTTTGGGCCCCCAGTGCTCTCCCATGGAAAACACTGCAGGCCCCAGCATCCAGGTACTCCTCCAAGGCTGGGCAGTGGGCAAGCTGTCCACAACCGAAGGCTCCCTGCCAAGTGCTGCAGGCCTTTCTGCATGGCTCAGCGGCAGCTTCCTTGCAGGCTGCTGGTCCAGGGGCGTGTGTGCCCTGGTCCAGAGTGCTGTAGGAGGAGCTCCTAGCAAGGGGAGAGCAAGCCCCTTGTTTCCTTGGCCTGGACTGGCCTGTGCACACAGAGGCCTGCCAGCAGTGAAGACAGTGCAGGCAGCGAGGGCGTGTGGCAGGCAGCAAAGAGGTGGCAGGAGTCCTGCTTGCAAGTGGGGTCATGCCTGTCTTGTGCTCAGGCCCCAGTGGCCACGTGCACACACAGCCTCTGGACCCGCAGCTTCCCAGCAGTGCAAGAGACACACAGGCAACACCCTGGGGCCTGCTCGCATGAACTGTGCTCTGTCGAGGTCCTGCTGGCTGGCAGTGGCCTAGGCCAGCACAGGCCCTAGGGAGGCCTGGCTGAGCCTGGGATGGGTCCCAAACTAGCAGTGCCCAGGGAAAGCCTGGGACTGGAGGCCAGGCTACAGGCTCATTCCAGCTGGAGCCTGGTGCACAGAGCCTTCAGCTGGGACTTGCCGGGGGAATGCTCAGCACAGTGGCTTTGGCCTGCCATCCACGTTCCTCACTCGGGCCCTTCTGCCTGTTAGACCCACACTCCCTAGAAGTGTGTTCCTGAGGCAGTTGGACAGTTGGGGAAGTGGAGGCTCTCCCAGCATGGGAGGTCTGCCCAGAACATTGCTCTGTGTCCAAAGAGGATTCCCTGCACCTCAGGCACTGGGGAGAGATTTTGTGCACACAGGAGAGCCTTGGCACACGCAGTGTTTCCCCACGGAAAGCAGTGTGAGAAGGAGCCCCTGCCAGGGAAGCATGGCCCTCTGCCACAGAAGCCCTCCATGCCACAGGCTGTCATGGACTCGGCTATAGGCCTTTGTGGCTGGAGAGACGGCAGCTCCTCTGGAGGCTCTGGGTCAGTGTGCACTCCCCTTCGAGGAAACGAGGCGTGTGGGAAGATTCCCTGCCCAAGAATGGCAAGCAGCCTGCTCCTTCCAATGAGACGCACGTGTGGTGTGAGAGGCTTGGCAGCAGAGAAGAAGCAAGAGGGGCAGCCAGAGGGGCAGCCAGAGAGGGGATGTGCACGCAGCTTGAAGGCCTCAGATCTCCTACATCCCAACCAGGGCATGCCGGCTCTGCCCAGCAGGCCCCATTCACAGGAGGGCACCCAGCTTCAGGATCTGCCCTTTCCCAGCCCTGAAACCACACACAGGCCCCACGCTGAGCCCTGCCAAGGGGGAAGTTTGCTTCCCGCCTGGGCCGAATGGCACGACTGGGTTAGGGCAGAGAAGGCCCTGGGAGGCCTTCAGGGTGCTGCCACAGCATAGCAGTGCTCAGGCAAAGGCACTCTGCTTTCTGTAGGCTGGACGCACACTGGAGTTTCTGCTTGAGGCAGAGAGAGCTCAGCAGGGCGAGCCAGGGCTGAAGGCAAAGCAGAGAGTTTTTTGGTGGAGCGATGGCACCATCTGCTGGCTGACAAGCATGGGAGCAGCCTCACTTCAAATGAGTTCCTGAGGCCATTTCCAAGCAGGAGGCACTCTGGCTGCACAAGCTCGAGAGCCCTGCTTAGGACTTCCCTCTGGCAACAGAGTGGGTGCCAAGGGCCTGTGGGTGGGAAGGGGCTCGGAAGGCACAGGGGAGCCTTTGGGCCCCCAGTGCTCTCCCATGGAAAACGCTGCAGGCCCCAGCATCCACGAAGTCCTCCGAGGCTGGGCAGTGGGCAAGCTGTCCACAGCCGAAGGCTCCCTGCCAAGTGCTGCAGGCCTTTCTGCATGGCTCAGCGGCAGCTTCCTTGCAGGCTGCTGGTCCAGGGGCGTGTGTGCCCTGGTCCAGAGTGCTGTAGGAGGAGCTCCTAGCAAGGGGAGAGCAAGCCCCTTGTTTCCTTGGCGGAGACTGGCCTGTGCACACAGAGGCCTGCCAGCAGTGAAGACAGTGCAGGCAGCGAGGGCGTGTGGCAGGCAGCAAAGAGGTGGCAGGAGTCCTGCTTGCAAGTGGGGTCATGCCTGTCTTGTGCTCAGGCCCCAGTGGCCACGTGCACACACAGCCTCTGGACCCGCAGCTTCCCAGCAGTGCAAGACACACACAGGCAACACCCTGGGGCCTGCTCGCATGAACTGTGCTCTGTCGAGGTCCTGCTGGCTGGCAGTGGCCTAGGCCAGCACAGGCCCTAGGGAGGCCTGGCTGAGCCTGGGATGGGTCCCAAACTAGCAGTGCCCAGGGAAAGCCTGGGACTGGAGGCCAGGCTGCAGGCTCATTCCAGCTTGAGCCTGGTGCACAGAGCCTTCAGCTGGGACTTGCCGGGGGAATGCTCAGCACAGTGGCTTTGGCCTGCCATCCACGTTCCTCACTCGGGCCCTTCTGCCTGTTAGACCCACACTCCCTAGAAGTGTGTTCCTGAGGCAGTTGGACAGTTGGGGAAGTGGAGGCTCTCCCAGCATGGGAGGTCTGCCCAGAACATTGCTCTGTGTCCAAAGAGGATTCCCTGCACCTCAGGCACTGGGGAGAGATTTTGTGCACACAGGAGAGCCTTGGCACATGCAGTGTTTCCCCACGGAAAGCAGTGTGAGAAGGAGCCCCTGCCAGGGAAGCATGGCCCTCTGCCACAGAAGCCCTCCATGCCACAGGCTGTCATGGACTCGGCTATAGGCCTTTGTGGCTGGAGAGACGGCAGCTCCTCTGGAGGCTCTGGGTCAGTGTGCACTCGCCTTCGAGGAAACGAGGTATGTGGGAAGATTCCCTGCCCAAGAATGGCAAGCAGCCTGCTCCTTCCAATGAGACGCACGTGTGGTGTGAGAGGCTTGGCAGCAGAGAAGAAGCAAGAGGGGCAGCCAGAGGGGCAGCCAGAGAGGGGATGTGCACGCAGCTTGAAGGCCCCAGATCTCCTACATCCCAACCAGGGCATGCCGGCTCTGCCCAGCAGGCCCCATTCACAGGAGGGCACCCAGCTTCAGGATCTGCCCTTTCCCAGCCCTGAAACCACACACAGGCCCCACGCTGAGCCCTGCCAAGGGGGAAGTTTTTTTCCCGCCTTGCCGAATGGCACGACTGGGTTAGGGCAGAGAAGGCCCTGGGAGGCCTTCAGGGTGCTGCCACAGCATAGCAGTGCTCAGGCAAAGGCACTCTGCTTTCTGTAGGCTGGACGCACACTGGAGTTTCTGCTTGAGGCAGAGAGAGCTCAGCAGGGCGAGCCAGGGCTGAAGGCAAAGCAGAGAGTTTTTTGGTGGAGCGATGGCACCATCTGCTGGCTGACAAGCATGGGAGCAGCCTCACTTCAAATGAGTTCCTGAGGCCATTTCCAAGCAGGAGGCACTCTGGCTGCACAAGCTCGAGAGCCCTGCTTAGGACTTCCCTCTGGCAACAGAGTGGGTGCCAAGGGCCTGTGGGTGGGAAGGGGCTCGGAAGGCACAGGGGAGCCTTTGGGCCCCCAGTGCTCTCCCATGGAAAACGCTGCAGGCCCCAGCATCCAGGAACTCCTCCAAGGCTGGGCAGTGGGCAAGCTGTCCACAACCGAAGGCTCCCTGCCAAGTGCTGCAGGCCTTTCTGCATGGCTCAGCGGCAGCTTCCTTGTAGGCTGCTGGTCCAGGGGCGTGTGTGCCCTGGTCCAGAGTGCTGTAGGAGGAGCTCCTAGCAAGGGGAGAGCAAGCCCCTTGTTTCCTTGGCGGAGACTGGCCTGTGCACACAGAGGCCTGCCAGCAGTGAAGACAGTGCAGGCAGCGAGGGCGTGTGGCAGGCAGCAAAGAGGTGGCAGGAGTCCTGCTTGCAAGTGGGGTCATGCCTGTCTTGTGCTCAGGCCCCAGTGGCCACGTGCACACACAGCCTCTGGACCCGCAGCTTCCCAGCAGTGCAAGACACACACAGGCAACACCCTGGGGCCTGCTCGCCTGAACTGTGCTCTGTCGAGGTCCTGCTGGCTGGCAGTGGCCTAGGCCAGCACAGGCCCTAGGGAGGCCTGGCTGAGCCTGGGATGGGTCCCAAACTAGCAGTGCCCAGGGAAAGCCTGGGACTGGAGGCCAGGCTACAGGCTCATTCCAGCTGGAGCCTGGTGCACAGAGCCTTCAGCTGGGACTTGCCGGGGGAATGCTCAGCACAGTGGCTTTGGCCTGCCATCCACGTTCCTCACTCGGGCCCTTCTGCCTGTTAGACCCACACTCCCTAGAAGTGTGTTCCTGAGGCAGTTGGACAGTTGGGGAAGTGGAGGCTCTCCCAGCATGGGAGGTCTGCCCAGAACATTGCTCTGTGTCCAAAGAGGATTCCCTGCACCTCAGGCACTGGGGAGAGATTTTGTGCACACAGGAGAGCCTTGGCACACGCAGTGTTTCCCCACGGAAAGCAGTGTGAGAAGGAGCCCCTGCCAGGGAAGCATGGCCCTCTGCCACAGAAGCCCTCCATGCCACAGGCTGTCATGGACTCGGCTATAGGCCTTTGTGGCTGGAGAGACGGCAGCTCCTCTGGAGGCTCTGGGTCAGTGTGCACTCCCCTTCGAGGAAACGAGGCGTGTGGGAAGATTCCCTGCCCAAGAATGGCAAGCAGCCTGCTCCTTCCAATGAGACGCACGTGTGGTGTGAGAGGCTTGGCAGCAGAGAAGAAGCAAGAGGGGCAGCCAGAGGGGCAGCCAGAGAGGGGATGTGCACGCAGCTTGAAGGCCCCAGATCTCCTACATCCCAACCAGGGCATGCCGGCTCTGCCCAGCAGGCCCCATTCACAGGAGGGCACCCAGCTTCAGGATCTGCCCTTTCCCAGCCCTGAAACCACACACAGGCCCCACGCTGAGCCCTGCCAAGGGGGAAGTTTTCTTCCCGCCTTGCCGAATGGCACGACTGGGTTAGGGCAGAGAAGGCCCTGGGAGGCCTTCAGGGTGCTGCCACAGCATAGCAGTGCTCAGGCAAAGGCACTCTGCTTTCTGTAGGCTGGACGCACACTGGAGTTTCTGCTTGAGGCAGAGAGAGCTCAGCAGGGCGAGCCAGGGCTGAAGGCAAAGCAGAGAGTTTTTTGGTGGAGCGATGGCACCATCTGCTGGCTGCCAAGCATGGGAGCAGCCTCACTTCAAATGAGTTCCTGAGGCCATTTCCAAGCAGGAGGCACTCTGGCTGCACAAGCTCGAGAGCCCTGCTTAGGACTTCCCTCTGGCAACAGAGTGGGTGCCAAGGGCCTGTGGGTGGGAAGGGGCTCGGAAGGCACAGGGGAGCCTTTGGGCCCCCAGTGCTCTCCCATGGAAAACGCTGCAGGCCCCAGCATCCACGAAGTCCTCCGAGGCTGGGCAGTGGGCAAGCTCTCCACAGCCGAAGGCTCCCTGCCAAGTGCTGCAGGCCTTTCTGCATGGCTCAGCGGCAGCTTCCTTGCAGGCTGCTGGTCCAGGGGCGTGTGTGCCCTGGTCCAGAGTGCTGTAGGAGGAGCTCCTAGCAAGGGGAGAGCAAGCCCCTTGTTTCCTTGGCGGAGACTGGCCTGTGCACACAGAGGCCTGCCAGCAGTGAAGACAGTGCAGGCAGCGAGGGCGTGTGGCAGGCAGCAAAGAGGTGGCAGGAGTCCTGCTTGCAAGTGGGGTCATGCCTGTCTTGTGCTCAGGCCCCAGTGGCCACGTGCACACACAGCCTCTGGACCCGCAGCTTCCCAGCAGTGCAAGACACACACAGGCAACACCCTGGGGCCTGCTCGCCTGAACTGTGCTCTGTCGAGGTCCTGCTGGCTGGCAGTGGCCTAGGCCAGCACAGGCCCTAGGGAGGCCTGGCTGAGCCTGGGATGGGTCCCAAACTAGCAGTGCCCAGGGAAAGCCTGGGACTGGAGGCCAGGCTACAGGCTCATTCCAGCTGGAGCCTGGTGCACAGAGCCTTCAGCTGGGACTTGCCGGGGGAATGCTCAGCACAGTGGCTTTGGCCTGCCATCCACGTTCCTCACTCGGGCCCTTCTGCCTGTTAGACCCACACTCCCTAGAAGTGTGTTCCTGAGGCAGTTGGACAGTTGGGGAAGTGGAGGCTCTCCCAGCATGGGAGGTCTGCCCAGAACATTGCTCTGTGTCCAAAGAGGATTCCCTGCACCTCAGGCACTGGGGAGAGATTTTGTGCACACAGGAGAGCCTTGGCTCATGCAGTGTTTCCCCACGGAAAGCAGTGTGAGAAGGAGCCCCTGCCAGGGAAGCATGGCCCTCTGCCACAGAAGCCCTCCATGCCACAGGCTGTCATGGACTCGGCTATAGGCCTTTGTGGCTGGAGAGACGGCAGCTCCTCTGGAGGCTCTGGGTCAGTGTGCACTCCCCTTCGAGGAAACGAGGTGTGTGGGAAGATTCCCTGCCCAAGAATGGCAAGCAGCCTGCTCCTTCCAATGAGACGCACGTGTGGTGTGAGAGGCTTGGCAGCAGAGAAGAAGCAAGAGGGGCAGCCAGAGGGGCAGCCAGAGAGGGGATGTGCACGCAGCTTGAAGGCCCCAGATCTCCTACATCCCAACCAGGGCATGCCGGCTCTGCCCAGCAGGCCCCATTCACAGGAGGGCACCCAGCTTCAGGATCTGCCCTTTCCCAGCCCTGAAACCACACACAGGCCCCACGCTGAGCCCTGCCAAGGGGGAACTTTGCTCCCCGCCTGGGCCGAATGGCACGACTGGGTTAGGGCAGAGAAGGCCCTGGGAGGCCTTCAGGGTGCTGCCACAGCATAGCAGTGCTCAGGCAAAGGCACTCTGCTTTCTGTAGGCTGGACGCACACTGGAGTTTCTGCTTGAGGCAGAGAGAGCTCAGCAGGGCGAGCCAGGGCTGAAGGCAAAGCAGAGAGTTTTCTGGTGGAGCGATTGCTGACAAGCATGGGAGAAGCCTCAGTCCAAATGAGTTCCTGAGGCCATTTCCAAGCAGGAGGCACTCCGGCTGCACAGGCTCGAGAGTCCTTCTTAGGGCTAACCTCTGGCAACAGAGTGGGTGCCAAGGGCCTGTGGGTGGGAAGGGGCTCGGAAGCCACAGGGGAGGCTTTGGGCCCCCAGTGCTCTCCGATGGAAAAACTGCAGGCCCCAGCATCCAGGTACTCCTCCAAGGCTGGGCAGTGGGCAAGCTGTCCACAACCGAAGGCTCCCTGCCAAGTGCTGCAGGCCTTTCTGCATGGCTCAGCGGCAGCTTCCATGCAGGCTGCTGGTCCAGGGGCGTGTGTGCCCTGGTCCAGAGTGCTGTAGGAGGAGCTCCTAGCAAGGGGAGAGCAAGCCCCTTGTTTCCTTGGCCTGGACTGGCCTGTGCACACAGAGGCCTGCCAGCAGTGAAGACAGTGCAGGCAGCGAGGGCGTGTGGCAGGCAGCAAAGAGGTGGCAGGAGTCCTGCTTGCAAGTGGGGTCATGCCTGTCTTGTGCTCAGGCCCCAGTGGCCACGTGCACACACAGCCTCTGGACCCACAGCTTCCCAGCAGTGCAAGACACACACAGGCAACACCCTGGGGCCTGCTCGCATGAACTGTGCTCTGTCGAGGTCCTGCTGGCTGGCAGTTTCCTAGGCCAGCACAGGCCCTAGGGAGGCCTGGCTGAGCCTGGGATGGGTCCCAAACTAGCAGTGCCCAGGGAAAGCCTGGGACTGGAGGCCAGGCTACAGGCTCATTCCAGCTTGAGCCTGGTGCACAGAGCCTTCAGCTGGGACTTGCCGGGGGAATGCTCAGCACAGTGGCTTTGGCCTGCCATCCACGTTCCTCACTCGGGCCCTTCTGCCTGTTAGACCCACACTCCCTAGAAGTGTGTTCCTGAGGCAGTTGGACAGTTGGGGAAGTGGAGGCTCTCCCAGCATGGGAGGTCTGCCCAGAACATTGCTCTGTGTCCAAAGAGGATTCCCTGCACCTCAGGCACTGGGGAGAGATTTTGTGCACACAGGAGAGCCTTGGCACACGCAGTGTTTCCCCACGGAAAGCAGTGTGAGAAGGAGCCCCTGCCAGGGAAGCATGGCCCTCTGCCACAGAAGCCCTCCATGCCACAGGCTGTCATGGACTCGGCTACAGGCCTTTGTGGCTGGAGAGACGGCAGCTCCTCTGGAGGCTCTGGGTCAGTGTGCACTCCCCTTCGAGGAAACGAGGCGTGTGGGATGATTCCCTGCCCAAGAATGGCAAGCAGCCTGCTCCTTCCAATGAGACGCACGTGTGGTGTGAGAGGCTTGGCAGCAGAGAAGAAGCAAGAGGGGCAGCCAGAGGGGCAGCCAGAGAGGGGATGTGCACGCAGCTTGAAGGCCCCAGATCTCCTACATCCCAACCAGGGCATGCCGGCTCTGCCCAGCAGGCCCCATTCACAGGAGGGCACCCAGCTTCAGGATCTGCCCTTTCCCAGCCCTGAAACCACACACAGGCCCCACGCTGAGCCCTGCCAAGGGGGAGCTTTGCTCCCCGCCTGGGCCGAATGGCACGACTGGGTTAGGGCAGAGAAGGCCCTGGGAGGCCTTCAGGGTGCTGCCGCAGCATAGCAGTGCTCAGGCAAAGGCACTCTGCTTTCTGTAGGCTGGACGCACACTGGAGTTTCTGCTTGAGGCAGAGAGAGCTCAGCAGGGCGAGCCAGGGCTGAAGGCAAAGCAGGAGTTTTTTGGTGGAGCGATGGCACCATCTGCTGGCTGCCAAGCATGGGAGCAGCCTCACTTCAAATGAGTTCCTGAGGCCATTTCCAAGCAGGAGGCACTCAGGCTGCACAAGCTCGAGAGCCCTGCTTAGGACTTCCCTCTGGCAACAGAGTGGGTGCCAAGGGCCTGGGGGTGGGAAGGGGCTCGGAAGGCACAGGGGAGCCTTTGGGCCCCCAGTGCTCTCCCATGGAAAACGCTGCAGGCCCCAGCATCCACGAACTGCTCCGAGGCTGGGCAGTGGGCAAGCTGTCCACAGCCGAAGGCTCCCTGCCAAGTGCTGCAGGCCTTTCTGCATGGCTCAGCGGCAGCTTCCTTGCAGGCTGCTGGTCCAGGGGCGTGTGTGCCCTGGTCCAGAGTGCTGTAGGAGGAGCTCCTAGCAAGGGGAGAGCAAGCCCCTTGTTTCCTTGGCGGAGACTGGCCTGTGCACACAGAGGCCTGCCAGCAGTGAAGACAGTGCAGGCAGTGAGGGCGTGTGGCAGGCAGCAAAGAGGTGGCAGGAGTCCTGCTTGCAAGTGGGGTCATGCCTGTCTTGTGCTCAGGCCCCAGTGGCCACGTGCACACACAGCCTCTGGACCCGCAGCTTCCCAGCAGTGCAAGAGACACACAGGCAACACCCTGGGGCCTGCTCGCATGAACTGTGCTCTGTCGAGGTCCTGCTGGCTGGCAGTGGCCTAGGCCAGCACAGGCCCTAGGGAGGCCTGGCTGAGCCTGGGATGGGTCCCAAACTAGCAGTGCCCAGGGAAAGCCTGGGACTGGAGGCCAGGCTACAGGCTCATTCCAGCTGGAGCCTGGTGCACAGAGCCTTCAGCTGGGACTTGCCGGGGGAATGCTCAGCACAGTGGCTTTGGCCTGCCATCCACGTTCCTCACTCGGGCCCTTCTGCCTGTTAGACCCACACTCCCTAGAAGTGTGTTCCTGAGGCAGTTGGACAGTTGGGGAAGTGGAGGCTCTCCCAGCATGGGAGGTCTGCCCAGAACATTGCTCTGTGTCCAAAGAGGATTCCCTGCACCTCAGGCACTGGGGAGAGATTTTGTGCACACAGGAGAGCCTTGGCACATGCAGTGTTTCCCCACGGAAAGCAGTGTGAGAAGGAGCCCCTGCCAGGGAAGCATGGCCCTCTGCCACAGAAGCCCTCCATGCCACAGGCTGTCATGGACTCGGCTATAGGCCTTTGTGGCTGGAGAGACGGCAGCTCCTCTGGAGGCTCTGGGTCAGTGTGCACTCCCCTTCGAGGAAACGAGGCGTGTGGGATGATTCCCTGCCCAAGAATGGCAAGCAGCCTGCTCCTTCCAATGAGACGCACGTGTGGTGTGAGAGGCTTGGCAGCAGAGAAGAAGCAAGAGGGGCAGCCAGAGGGGCAGCCAGAGAGGGGATGTGCACGCAGCTTGAAGGCCCCAGATCTCCTACATCCCAACCAGGGCATGCCGGCTCTGCCCAGCAGGCCCCATTCACAGGAGGGCACCCAGCTTCAGGATCTGCCCTTTCCCAGCCCTGAAACCACACACAGGCCCCACGCTGAGCCCTGCCAAGGGGGAACTTTGCTTCCCGCCTGGGCCGAATGGCACGACTGGGTTAGGGCAGAGAAGGCCCTGGGAGGCCTTCAGGGTGCTGCCACAGCATAGCAGTGCTCAGGCAAAGGCACTCTGCTTTCTGTAGGCTGGACGCACACTGGAGTTTCTGCTTGAGGCAGAGAGAGCTCAGCAGGGCGAGCCAGGGCTGAAGGCAAAGCAGAGAGTTTTTTGGTGGAGCGATGGCACCATCTGCTGGCTGCCAAGCATGGGAGCAGCCTCACTTCAAATGAGTTCCTGAGGCCATTTCCAAGCAGGAGGCACTCTGGCTGCACAAGCTCGAGAGCCCTGCTTAGGACTTCCCTCTGGCAACAGAGTGGGTGCCAAGGGCCTGGGGGTGGGAAGGGGCTCGGAAGGCACAGGGGAGCCTTTGGGCCCCCAGTGCTCTCCCATGGAAAACGCTGCAGGCCCCAGCATCCACGAACTGCTCCGAGGCTGGGCAGTGGGCAAGCTGTCCACAGCCGAAGGCTCCCTGCCAAGTGCTGCAGGCCTTTCTGCATGGCTCAGCGGCAGCTTCCTTGCAGGCTGCTGGTCCAGGGGCGTGTGTGCCCTGGTCCAGAGTGCTGTAGGAGGAGCTCCTAGCAAGGGGAGAGCAAGCCCCTTGTTTCCTTGGCCTGGACTGGCCTGTGCACACAGAGGCCTGCCAGCAGTGAAGACAGTGCAGGCAGCGAGGGCGTGTGGCAGGCAGCAAAGAGGTGGCAGGAGTCCTGCTTGCAAGTGGGGTCATGCCTGTCTTGTGCTCAGGCCCCAGTGGCCACGTGCACACACAGCCTCTGGACCCACACCTTCCCAGCAGTGCAAGACACACACAGGCAACACCCTGGGGCCTGCTCGCATGAACTGTGCTCTGTCGAGGTCCTGCTGGCTGGCAGTTTCCTAGGCCAGCACAGGCCCTAGGGAGGCCTGGCTGAGCCTGGGATGGGTCCCAAACTAGCAGTGCCCAGGGAAAGCCTGGGACTGGAGGCCAGGCTACAGGCTCATTCCAGCTTGAGCCTGGTGCACAGAGCCTTCAGCTGGGACTTGCCGGGGGAATGCTCAGCACAGTGGCTTTGGCCTGCCATCCACGTTCCTCACTCGGGCCCTTCTGCCTGTTAGACCCACACTCCCTAGAAGTGTGTTCCTGAGGCAGTTGGACAGTTGGGGAAGTGGAGGCTCTCCCAGCATGGGAGGTCTGCCCAGAACATTGCTCTGTGTCCAAAGAGGATTCCCTGCACCTCAGGCACTGGGGAGAGATTTTGTGCACACAGGAGAGCCTTGGCACACGCAGTGTTTCCCCACGGAAAGCAGTGT
This sequence comes from Hippopotamus amphibius kiboko, assembly GCF_030028045.1. NCBI lineage: Eukaryota > Metazoa > Chordata > Mammalia > Artiodactyla > Hippopotamidae > Hippopotamus > Hippopotamus amphibius. The sequence continues at coordinate 77,198 of NW_026648296.1, forward strand.
GAGAAGGAGCCCCTGCCAGGGAAGCATGGCCCTCTGCCACAGAAGCCCTCCATGCCACAGGCTGTCATGGACTCGGCTACAGGCCTTTGTGGCTGGAGAGACGGCAGCTCCTCTGGAGGCTCTGGGTCAGTGTGCACTCCCCTTCGAGGAAACGAGGCGTGTGGGATGATTCCCTGCCCAAGAATGGCAAGCAGCCTGCTCCTTCCAATGAGACGCACGTGTGGTGTGAGAGGCTTGGCAGCAGAGAAGAAGCAAGAGGGGCAGCCAGAGGGGCAGCCAGAGAGGGGATGTGCACGCAGCTTGAAGGCCCCAGATCTCCTACATCCCAACCAGGGCATGCCGGCTCTGCCCAGCAGGCCCCATTCACAGGAGGGCACCCAGCTTCAGGATCTGCCCTTTCCCAGCCCTGAAACCACACACAGGCCCCACGCTGAGCCCTGCCAAGGGGGAGCTTTGCTCCCCGCCTGGGCCGAATGGCACGACTGGGTTAGGGCAGAGAAGGCCCTGGGAGGCCTTCAGGGTGCTGCCGCAGCATAGCAGTGCTCAGGCAAAGGCACTCTGCTTTCTGTAGGCTGGACGCACACTGGAGTTTCTGCTTGAGGCAGAGAGAGCTCAGCAGGGCGAGCCAGGGCTGAAGGCAAAGCAGGAGTTTTTTGGTGGAGCGATGGCACCATCTGCTGGCTGCCAAGCATGGGAGCAGCCTCACTTCAAATGAGTTCCTGAGGCCATTTCCAAGCAGGAGGCACTCAGGCTGCACAAGCTCGAGAGCCCTGCTTAGGACTTCCCTCTGGCAACAGAGTGGGTGCCAAGGGCCTGGGGGTGGGAAGGGGCTCGGAAGGCACAGGGGAGCCTTTGGGCCCCCAGTGCTCTCCCATGGAAAACGCTGCAGGCCCCAGCATCCACGAACTGCTCCGAGGCTGGGCAGTGGGCAAGCTGTCCACAGCCGAAGGCTCCCTGCCAAGTGCTGCAGGCCTTTCTGCATGGCTCAGCGGCAGCTTCCTTGCAGGCTGCTGGTCCAGGGGCGTGTGTGCCCTGGTCCAGAGTGCTGTAGGAGGAGCTCCTAGCAAGGGGAGAGCAAGCCCCTTGTTTCCTTGGCGGAGACTGGCCTGTGCACACAGAGGCCTGCCAGCAGTGAAGACAGTGCAGGCAGTGAGGGCGTGTGGCAGGCAGCAAAGAGGTGGCAGGAGTCCTGCTTGCAAGTGGGGTCATGCCTGTCTTGTGCTCAGGCCCCAGTGGCCACGTGCACACACAGCCTCTGGACCCGCAGCTTCCCAGCAGTGCAAGAGACACACAGGCAACACCCTGGGGCCTGCTCGCATGAACTGTGCTCTGTCGAGGTCCTGCTGGCTGGCAGTGGCCTAGGCCAGCACAGGCCCTAGGGAGGCCTGGCTGAGCCTGGGATGGGTCCCAAACTAGCAGTGCCCAGGGAAAGCCTGGGACTGGAGGCCAGGCTACAGGCTCATTCCAGCTGGAGCCTGGTGCACAGAGCCTTCAGCTGGGACTTGCCGGGGGAATGCTCAGCACAGTGGCTTTGGCCTGCCATCCACGTTCCTCACTCGGGCCCTTCTGCCTGTTAGACCCACACTCCCTAGAAGTGTGTTCCTGAGGCAGTTGGACAGTTGGGGAAGTGGAGGCTCTCCCAGCATGGGAGGTCTGCCCAGAACATTGCTCTGTGTCCAAAGAGGATTCCCTGCACCTCAGGCACTGGGGAGAGATTTTGTGCACACAGGAGAGCCTTGGCACATGCAGTGTTTCCCCACGGAAAGCAGTGTGAGAAGGAGCCCCTGCCAGGGAAGCATGGCCCTCTGCCACAGAAGCCCTCCATGCCACAGGCTGTCATGGACTCGGCTATAGGCCTTTGTGGCTGGAGAGACGGCAGCTCCTCTGGAGGCTCTGGGTCAGTGTGCACTCCCCTTCGAGGAAACGAGGCGTGTGGGATGATTCCCTGCCCAAGAATGGCAAGCAGCCTGCTCCTTCCAATGAGACGCACGTGTGGTGTGAGAGGCTTGGCAGCAGAGAAGAAGCAAGAGGGGCAGCCAGAGGGGCAGCCAGAGAGGGGATGTGCACGCAGCTTGAAGGCCCCAGATCTCCTACATCCCAACCAGGGCATGCCGGCTCTGCCCAGCAGGCCCCATTCACAGGAGGGCACCCAGCTTCAGGATCTGCCCTTTCCCAGCCCTGAAACCACACACAGGCCCCACGCTGAGCCCTGCCAAGGGGGAACTTTGCTTCCCGCCTGGGCCGAATGGCACGACTGGGTTAGGGCAGAGAAGGCCCTGGGAGGCCTTCAGGGTGCTGCCACAGCATAGCAGTGCTCAGGCAAAGGCACTCTGCTTTCTGTAGGCTGGACGCACACTGGAGTTTCTGCTTGAGGCAGAGAGAGCTCAGCAGGGCGAGCCAGGGCTGAAGGCAAAGCAGAGAGTTTTTTGGTGGAGCGATGGCACCATCTGCTGGCTGCCAAGCATGGGAGCAGCCTCACTTCAAATGAGTTCCTGAGGCCATTTCCAAGCAGGAGGCACTCTGGCTGCACAAGCTCGAGAGCCCTGCTTAGGACTTCCCTCTGGCAACAGAGTGGGTGCCAAGGGCCTGGGGGTGGGAAGGGGCTCGGAAGGCACAGGGGAGCCTTTGGGCCCCCAGTGCTCTCCCATGGAAAACGCTGCAGGCCCCAGCATCCACGAACTGCTCCGAGGCTGGGCAGTGGGCAAGCTGTCCACAGCCGAAGGCTCCCTGCCAAGTGCTGCAGGCCTTTCTGCATGGCTCAGCGGCAGCTTCCTTGCAGGCTGCTGGTCCAGGGGCGTGTGTGCCCTGGTCCAGAGTGCTGTAGGAGGAGCTCCTAGCAAGGGGAGAGCAAGCCCCTTGTTTCCTTGGCCTGGACTGGCCTGTGCACACAGAGGCCTGCCAGCAGTGAAGACAGTGCAGGCAGCGAGGGCGTGTGGCAGGCAGCAAAGAGGTGGCAGGAGTCCTGCTTGCAAGTGGGGTCATGCCTGTCTTGTGCTCAGGCCCCAGTGGCCACGTGCACACACAGCCTCTGGACCCACAGCTTCCCAGCAGTGCAAGACACACACAGGCAACACCCTGGGGCCTGCTCGCATGAACTGTGCTCTGTCGAGGTCCTGCTGGCTGGCAGTTTCCTAGGCCAGCACAGGCCCTAGGGAGGCCTGGCTGAGCCTGGGATGGGTCCCAAACTAGCAGTGCCCAGGGAAAGCCTGGGACTGGAGGCCAGGCTACAGGCTCATTCCAGCTTGAGCCTGGTGCACAGAGCCTTCAGCTGGGACTTGCCGGGGGAATGCTCAGCACAGTGGCTTTGGCCTGCCATCCACGTTCCTCACTCGGGCCCTTCTGCCTGTTAGACCCACACTCCCTAGAAGTGTGTTCCTGAGGCAGTTGGACAGTTGGGGAAGTGGAGGCTCTCCCAGCATGGGAGGTCTGCCCAGAACATTGCTCTGTGTCCAAAGAGGATTCCCTGCACCTCAGGCACTGGGGAGAGATTTTGTGCACACAGGAGAGCCTTGGCACACGCAGTGTTTCCCCACGGAAAGCAGTGTGAGAAGGAGCCCCTGCCAGGGAAGCATGGCCCTCTGCCACAGAAGCCCTCCATGCCACAGGCTGTCATGGACTCGGCTACAGGCCTTTGTGGCTGGAGAGACGGCAGCTCCTCTGGAGGCTCTGGGTCAGTGTGCACTCCCCTTCGAGGAAACGAGGCGTGTGGGATGATTCCCTGCCCAAGAATGGCAAGCAGCCTGCTCCTTCCAATGAGACGCACGTGTGGTGTGAGAGGCTTGGCAGCAGAGAAGAAGCAAGAGGGGCAGCCAGAGGGGCAGCCAGAGAGGGGATGTGCACGCAGCTTGAAGGCCCCAGATCTCCTACATCCCAACCAGGGCATGCCGGCTCTGCCCAGCAGGCCCCATTCACAGGAGGGCACCCAGCTTCAGGATCTGCCCTTTCCCAGCCCTGAAACCACACACAGGCCCCACGCTGAGCCCTGCCAAGGGGGAGCTTTGCTCCCCGCCTGGGCCGAATGGCACGACTGGGTTAGGGCAGAGAAGGCCCTGGGAGGCCTTCAGGGTGCTGCCGCAGCATAGCAGTGCTCAGGCAAAGGCACTCTGCTTTCTGTAGGCTGGACGCACACTGGAGTTTCTGCTTGAGGCAGAGAGAGCTCAGCAGGGCGAGCCAGGGCTGAAGGCAAAGCAGGAGTTTTTTGGTGGAGCGATGGCACCATCTGCTGGCTGCCAAGCATGGGAGCAGCCTCACTTCAAATGAGTTCCTGAGGCCATTTCCAAGCAGGAGGCACTCAGGCTGCACAAGCTCGAGAGCCCTGCTTAGGACTTCCCTCTGGCAACAGAGTGGGTGCCAAGGGCCTGGGGGTGGGAAGGGGCTCGGAAGGCACAGGGGAGCCTTTGGGCCCCCAGTGCTCTCCCATGGAAAACGCTGCAGGCCCCAGCATCCACGAACTGCTCCGAGGCTGGGCAGTGGGCAAGCTGTCCACAGCCGAAGGCTCCCTGCCAAGTGCTGCAGGCCTTTCTGCATGGCTCAGCGGCAGCTTCCTTGCAGGCTGCTGGTCCAGGGGCGTGTGTGCCCTGGTCCAGAGTGCTGTAGGAGGAGCTCCTAGCAAGGGGAGAGCAAGCCCCTTGTTTCCTTGGCGGAGACTGGCCTGTGCACACAGAGGCCTGCCAGCAGTGAAGACAGTGCAGGCAGTGAGGGCGTGTGGCAGGCAGCAAAGAGGTGGCAGGAGTCCTGCTTGCAAGTGGGGTCATGCCTGTCTTGTGCTCAGGCCCCAGTGGCCACGTGCACACACAGCCTCTGGACCCGCAGCTTCCCAGCAGTGCAAGAGACACACAGGCAACACCCTGGGGCCTGCTCGCATGAACTGTGCTCTGTCGAGGTCCTGCTGGCTGGCAGTGGCCTAGGCCAGCACAGGCCCTAGGGAGGCCTGGCTGAGCCTGGGATGGGTCCCAAACTAGCAGTGCCCAGGGAAAGCCTGGGACTGGAGGCCAGGCTACAGGCTCATTCCAGCTGGAGCCTGGTGCACAGAGCCTTCAGCTGGGACTTGCCGGGGGAATGCTCAGCACAGTGGCTTTGGCCTGCCATCCACGTTCCTCACTCGGGCCCTTCTGCCTGTTAGACCCACACTCCCTAGAAGTGTGTTCCTGAGGCAGTTGGACAGTTGGGGAAGTGGAGGCTCTCCCAGCATGGGAGGTCTGCCCAGAACATTGCTCTGTGTCCAAAGAGGATTCCCTGCACCTCAGGCACTGGGGAGAGATTTTGTGCACACAGGAGAGCCTTGGCACATGCAGTGTTTCCCCACGGAAAGCAGTGTGAGAAGGAGCCCCTGCCAGGGAAGCATGGCCCTCTGCCACAGAAGCCCTCCATGCCACAGGCTGTCATGGACTCGGCTATAGGCCTTTGTGGCTGGAGAGACGGCAGCTCCTCTGGAGGCTCTGGGTCAGTGTGCACTCCCCTTCGAGGAAACGAGGCGTGTGGGATGATTCCCTGCCCAAGAATGGCAAGCAGCCTGCTCCTTCCAATGAGACGCACGTGTGGTGTGAGAGGCTTGGCAGCAGAGAAGAAGCAAGAGGGGCAGCCAGAGGGGCAGCCAGAGAGGGGATGTGCACGCAGCTTGAAGGCCCCAGATCTCCTACATCCCAACCAGGGCATGCCGGCTCTGCCCAGCAGGCCCCATTCACAGGAGGGCACCCAGCTTCAGGATCTGCCCTTTCCCAGCCCTGAAACCACACACAGGCCCCACGCTGAGCCCTGCCAAGGGGGAACTTTGCTTCCCGCCTGGGCCGAATGGCACGACTGGGTTAGGGCAGAGAAGGCCCTGGGAGGCCTTCAGGGTGCTGCCACAGCATAGCAGTGCTCAGGCAAAGGCACTCTGCTTTCTGTAGGCTGGACGCACACTGGAGTTTCTGCTTGAGGCAGAGAGAGCTCAGCAGGGCGAGCCAGGGCTGAAGGCAAAGCAGAGAGTTTTTTGGTGGAGCGATGGCACCATCTGCTGGCTGCCAAGCATGGGAGCAGCCTCACTTCAAATGAGTTCCTGAGGCCATTTCCAAGCAGGAGGCACTCTGGCTGCACAAGCTCGAGAGCCCTGCTTAGGACTTCACTCTGGCAACAGAGTGGGTGCCAAGGGCCTGGGGGTGGGAAGGGGCTCGGAAGGCACAGGGGAGCCTTTGGGCCCCCAGTGCTCTCCCATGGAAAACGCTGCAGGCCCCAGCATCCACGAACTGCCCCGAGGCTGGGCAGTGGGCAAGCTGTCCACAGCCGAAGGCTCCCTGCCAAGTGCTGCAGGCCTTTCTGCATGGCTCAGCGGCAGCTTCCTTGCAGGCTGCTGGTCCAGGGGCGTGTGTGCCCTGGTCCAGAGTGCTGTAGGAGGAGCTCCTAGCAAGGGGAGAGCAAGCCCCTTGTTTCCTTGGCGGAGACTGGCCTGTGCACACAGAGGCCTGCCAGCAGTGAAGACAGTGCAGGCAGCGAGGGCGTGTGGCAGGCAGCAAAGAGGTGGCAGGAGTCCTGCTTGCAAGTGGGGTCATGCCTGTCTTGTGCTCAGGCCCCAGTGGCCACGTGCACACAGAGCCTCTGGACCCGCAGCTTCCCAGCAGTGCAAGACACACACAGGCAACACCCTGGGGCCTGCTCGCATGAACTGTGCTCTGTCGAGGTCCTGCTGGCTGGCAGTGGCCTAGGCCAGCACAGGCCCTAGGGAGGCCTGGCTGAGCCTGGGATGGGTCCCAAACTAGCAGTGCCCAGGGAAAGCCTGGGACTGGAGGCCAGGCTACAGGCTCATTCCAGCTGGAGCCTGGTGCACAGAGCCTTCAGCTGGGACTTGCCGGGGGAATGCTCAGCACAGTGGCTTTGGCCTGCCATCCACGTTCCTCACTCGGGCCCTTCTGCCTGTTAGACCCACACTCCCTAGAAGTGTGTTCCTGAGGCAGTTGGACAGTTGGGGAAGTGGAGGCTCTCCCAGCATGGGAGGTCTGCCCAGAACATTGCTCTGTGTCCAAAGAGGATTCCCTGCACCTCAGGCACTGGGGAGAGATTTTGTGCACACAGGAGACCCTTGGCACATGCAGTGTTTCCCCACGGAAAGCAGTGTGAGAAGGAGCCCCTGCCAGGGAAGCATGGCCCTCTGCCACAGAAGCCCTCCATGCCACAGGCTGTCATGGACTCGGCTATAGGCCTTTGTGGCTGGAGAGACGGCAGCTCCTCTGGAGGCTCTGGGTCAGTGTGCACTCCCCTTCGAGGAAACGAGGTATGTGGGAAGATTCCCTGCCCAAGAATGGCAAGCAGCCTGCTCCTTCCAATGAGACGCACGTGTGGTGTGAGAGGCTTGGCAGCAGAGAAGAAGCAAGAGGGGCAGCCAGAGGGGCAGCCAGAGAGGGGATGTGCACGCAGCTTGAAGGCCCCAGATCTCCTACATCCCAACCAGGGCATGCCGGCTCTGCCCAGCAGGCCCCATTCACAGGAGGGCACCCAGCTTCAGGATCTGCCCTTTCCCAGCCCTGAAACCACACACAGGCCCCACGCTGAGCCCTGCCAAGGGGGAAGTTTTCTTCCCACCTTGCCGAATGGCACGACTGGGTTAGGGCAGAGAAGGCCCTGGGAGGCCTTCAGGGTGCTGCCACAGCATAGCAGTGCTCAGGCAAAGGCACTCTGCTTTCTGTAGGCTGGACGCACACTGGAGTTTCTGCTTGAGGCAGAGAGAGCTCAGCAGGGCGAGCCAGGGCTGAAGGCAAAGCAGAGAGTTTTTTGGTGGAGCGATGGCACCATCTGCTGGCTGCCAAGCATGGGCGCAGCCTCACTTCAAATGAGTTCCTGAGGCCATTTCCAAGCAGGAGGCACTCTGGCTGCACAAGCTCGAGAGCCCTGCTTAGGACTTCCCTCTGGCAACAGAGTGGGTGCCAAGGGCCTGTGGGTGGGAAGGGGCTCGGAAGGCACAGGGGAGCCTTTGGGCCCCCAGTGCTCTCCCATGGAAAACGCTGCAGGCCCCAGCATCCACGAACTGCTCCAAGGCTGGGCAGTGGGCAAGCTGTCCACAGCCGAAGGCTCCCTGCCAAGTGCTGCAGGCCTTTCTGCATGGCTCAGCGGCAGCTTCCTTGCAGGCTGCTGGTCCAGGGGCGTGTGTGCCCTGGTCCAGAGTGCTGTAGGAGGAGCTCCTAGCAAGGGGAGAGCAAGCCCCTTGTTTCCTTGGCGGAGACTGGCCTGTGCACACAGAGGCCTGCCAGCAGTGAAGACAGTGCAGGCAGCGAGGGCGTGTGGCAGGCAGCAAAGAGGTGGCAGGAGTCCTGCTTGCAAGTGGGGTCATGCCTGTCTTGTGCTCAGGCCCCAGTGGCCACGTGCACACACAGCCTCTGGACCCACAGCTTCCCAGCAGTGCAAGACACACACAGGCAACACCCTGGGGCCTGCTCGCCTGAACTGTGCTCTGTCGAGGTCCTGCTGGCTGGCAGTGGCCTAGGCCAGCACAGGCCCTAGGGAGGCCTGGCTGAGCCTGGGATGGGTCCCAAACTAGCAGTGCCCAGGGAAAGCCTGGGACTGGAGGCCAGGCTACAGGCTCATTCCAGCTTGAGCCTGGTGCACAGAGCCTTCAGCTGGGACTTGCCGGGGGAATGCTCAGCACAGTGGCTTTGGCCTGCCATCCACGTTCCTCACTCGGGCCCTTCTGCCTGTTAGACCCACACTCCCTAGAAGTGTGTTCCTGAGGCAGTTGGACAGTTGGGGAAGTGGAGGCTCTCCCAGCATGGGAGGTCTGCCCAGAACATTGCTCTGTGTCCAAAGAGGATTCCCTGCACCTCAGGCACTGGGGAGAGATTTTGTGCACACAGGAGAGCCTTGGCACACGCAGTGTTTCCCCACGGAAAGCAGTGTGAGAAGGAGCCCCTGCCAGGGAAGCATGGCCCTCTGCCACAGAAGCCCTCCATGCCACAGGCTGTCATGGACTCGGCTACAGGCCTTTGTGGCTGGAGAGACGGCAGCTCCTCTGGAGGCTCTGGGTCAGTGTGCACTCCCCTTCGAGGAAACGAGGCGTGTGGGATGATTCCCTGCCCAAGAATGGCAAGCAGCCTGCTCCTTCCAATGAGATGCACGTGTGGTGTGAGAGGCTTGGCAGCAGAGAAGAAGCAAGAGGGGCAGCCAGAGGGGCAGCCAGAGAGGGGTTGTGCACGCAGCTTGAAGGCCCCAGATCTCCTACATCCCAACCAGGGCATGCCGGCTCTGCCCAGCAGGCCCCATTCACAGGAGGGCACCCAGCTTCAGGATCTGCCCTTTCCCAGCCCTGAAACCACACACAGGCCCCACGCTGAGCCCATCCAAGGGGGAACTTTGCTCCCCGCCTGGGCCGAATGGCACGACTGGGTTAGGGCAGAGAAGGCCCTGGGAGGCCTTCAGGGTGCTGCCGCAGCATAGCAGTGCTCAGGCAAAGGCACTCTGCTTTCTGTAGGCTGGACGCACACTGGAGTTTCTGCTTGAGGCAGAGAGAGCTCAGCAGGGCGAGCCAGGGCTGAAGGCAAAGCAGGAGTTTTTTGGTGGAGCGATGGCACCATCTGCTGGCTGCCAAGCATGGGAGCAGCCTCACTTCAAATGAGTTCCTGAGGCCATTTCCAAGCAGGAGGCACTCTGGCTGCACAAGCTCGAGAGCCCTGCTTAGGACTTCCCTCTGGCAGCAGAGTGGGTGCCAAGGGCCTGGGGGTGGGAAGGGGCTCGGAAGGCACAGGGGAGCCTTTGGGCCCCCAGTGCTCTCCCATGGAAAACGCTGCAGGCCCCAGCATCCACGAACTGCTCCGAGGCTGGGCAGTGGGCAAGCTGTCCACAGCCGAAGGCTCCCTGCCAAGTGCTGCAGGCCTTTCTGCATGGCTCAGCGGCAGCTTCCTTGCAGGCTGCTGGTCCAGGGGCGTGTGTGCCCTGGTCCAGAGTGCTGTAGGAGGAGCTCCTAGCAAGGGGAGAGCAAGCCCCTTGTTTCCTTGGCGGAGACTGGCCTGTGCACACAGAGGCCTGCCAGCAGTGAAGACAGTGCAGGCAGCGAGGGCGTGTGGCAGGCAGCAAAGAGGTGGCAGGAGTCCTGCTTGCAAGTGGGGTCATGCCTGTCTTGTGCTCAGGCCCCAGTGGCCACGTGCACACACAGCCTCTGGACCCGCAGCTTCCCAGCAGTGCAAGAGACACACAGGCAACACCCTGGGGCCTGCTCGCATGAACTGTGCTCTGTCGAGGTCCTGCTGGCTGGCAGTGGCCTAGGCCAGCACAGGCCCTAGGGAGGCCTGGCTGAGCCTGGGATGGGTCCCAAACTAGCAGTGCCCAGGGAAAGCCTGGGACTGGAGGCCAGGCTACAGGCTCATTCCAGCTTGAGCCTGGTGCACAGAGCCTTCAGCTGGGACTTGCCGGGGGAATGCTCAGCACAGTGGCTTTGGCCTGCCATCCACGTTCCTCACTCGGGCCCTTCTGCCTGTTAGACCCACACTCCCTAGAAGTGTGTTCCTGAGGCAGTTGGACAGTTGGGGAAGTGGAGGCTCTCCCAGCATGGGAGGTCTGCCCAGAACATTGCTCTGTGTCCAAAGAGGATTCCCTGCACCTCAGGCACTGGGGAGAGATTTTGTGCACACAGGAGAGCCTTGGCACACGCAGTGTTTCCCCACGGAAAGCAGTGTGAGAAGGAGCCCCTGCCAGGGAAGCATGGCCCTCTGCCACAGAAGCCCTCCATGCCACAGGCTGTCATGGACTCGGCTATAGGCCTTTGTGGCTGGAGAGACGGCAGCTCCTCTGGAGGCTCTGGGTCAGTGTGCACTCCCCTTCGAGGAAACGAGGCGTGTGGGATGATTCCCTGCCCAAGAATGGCAAGCAGCCTGCTCCTTCCAATGAGACGCACGTGTGGTGTGAGAGGCTTGGCAGCAGAGAAGAAGCAAGAGGGGCAGCCAGAGGGGCAGCCAGAGAGGGGATGTGCACGCAGCTTGAAGGCCCCAGATCTCCTACATCCCAACCAGGGCATGCCGGCTCTGCCCAGCAGGCCCCATTCACAGGAGGGCACCCAGCTTCAGGATCTGCCCTTTCCCAGCCCTGAAACCACACACAGGCCCCACGCTGAGCCCATCCAAGGGGGAACTTTGCTCCCCGCATGGGCCGAATGGCACGACTGGGTTAGGGCAGAGAAGGCCCTGGGAGGCCTTCAGGGTGCTGCCACAGCATAGCAGTGCTCAGGCAAAGGCACTCTGCTTTCTGTAGGCTGGACGCACACTGGAGTTTCTGCTTGAGGCAGAGAGAGCTCAGCAGGGCGAGCCAGGGCTGAAGGCAAAGCAGAGAGTTTTTTGGTGGAGCGATGGCACCATCTGCTGGCTGCCAAGCATGGGAGCAGCCTCACTTCAAATGAGTTCCTGAGGCCATTTCCAAGCAGGAGGCACTCTGGCTGCACAAGCTCGAGAGCCCTGCTTAGGACTTCCCTCTGGCAACAGAGTGGGTGCCAAGGGCCTGTGGGTGGGAAGGGGCTCGGAAGGCACAGGGGAGCCTTTGGGCCCCCAGTGCTCTCCCATGGAAAACGCTGCAGGCCCCAGCATCCACGAACTGCTCCAAGGCTGGGCAGTGGGCAAGCTGTCCACAGCCGAAGGCTCCCTGCCAAGTGCTGCAGGCCTTTCTGCATGGCTCAGCGGCAGCTTCCTTGCAGGCTGCTGGTCCAGGGGCGTGTGTGCCCTGGTCCAGAGTGCTGTAGGAGGAGCTCCTAGCAAGGGGAGAGCAAGCCCCTTGTTTCCTTGGCGGAGACTGGCCTGTGCACACAGAGGCCTGCCAGCAGTGAAGACAGTGCAGGCAGCGAGGGCGTGTGGCAGGCAGCAAAGAGGTGGCAGGAGTCCTGCTTGCAAGTGGGGTCATGCCTGTCTTGTGCTCAGGCCCCAGTGGCCACGTGCACACAGAGCCTCTGGACCCGCAGCTTCCCAGCAGTGCAAGACACACACAGGCAACACCCTGGGGCCTGCTCGCATGAACTGTGCTCTGTCGAGGTCCTGCTGGCTGGCAGTTTCCTAGGCCAGCACAGGCCCTAGGGAGGCCTGGCTGAGCCTGGGATGGGTCCCAAACTAGCAGTGCCCAGGGAAAGCCTGGGACTGGAGGCCAGGCTACAGGCTCATTCCAGCTTGAGCCTGGTGCACAGAGCCTTCAGCTGGGACTTGCCGGGGGAATGCTCAGCACAGTGGCTTTGGCCTGCCATCCACGTTCCTCACTCGGGCCCTTCTGCCTGTTAGACCCACACTCCCTAGAAGTGTGTTCCTGAGGCAGTTGGACAGTTGGGGAAGTGGAGGCTCTCCCAGCATGGGAGGTCTGCCCAGAACATTGCTCTGTGTCCAAAGAGGATTCCCTGCACCTCAGGCACTGGGGAGAGATTTTGTGCACACAGGAGAGCCTTGGCACATGCAGTGTTTCCCCACGGAAAGCAGTGTGAGAAGGAGCCCCTGCCAGGGAAGCATGGCCCTCTGCCACAGAAGCCCTCCATGCCACAGGCTGTCATGGACTCGGCTATAGGCCTTTGTGGCTGGAGAGACGGCAGCTCCTCTGGAGGCTCTGGGTCAGTGTGCACTCCCCTTCGAGGAAACGAGGCGTGTGGGAAGATTCCCTGCCCAAGAATGGCAAGCAGCCTGCTCCTTCCAATGAGACGCACGTGTGGTGTGAGAGGCTTGGCAGCAGAGAAGAAGCAAGAGGGGCAGCCAGAGGGGCAGCCAGAGAGGGGATGTGCACGCAGCTTGAAGGCCCCAGATCTCCTACATCCCAACCAGGGCATGCCGGCTCTGCCCAGCAGGCCCCATTCACAGGAGGGCACCCAGCTTCAGGATCTGCCCTTTCCCAGCCCTGAAACCACACACAGGCCCCACGCTGAGCCCTGCCAAGGGGGAAGTTTGCTTCCCGCCTGGGCCGAATGGCACGACTGGGTTAGGGCAGAGAAGGCCCTGGGAGGCCTTCAGGGTGCTGCCACAGCATAGCAGTGCTCAGGCAAAGGCACTCTGCTTTCTGTAGGCTGGACGCACACTGGAGTTTCTGCTTGAGGCAGAGAGAGCTCAGCAGGGCGAGCCAGGGCTGAAGGCAAAGCAGAGAGTTTTTTGGTGGAGCGATGGCACCATCTGCTGGCTGCCAAGCATGGGAGCAGCCTCACTTCAAATGAGTTCCTGAGGCCATTTCCAAGCAGGAGGCACTCTGGCTGCACAAGCTCGAGAGCCCTGCTTAGGACTTCCCTCTGGCAACAGAGTGGGTGCCAAGGGCCTGTGGGTGGGAAGGGGCTCGGAAGGCACAGGGGAGCCTTTGGGCCCCCAGTGCTCTCCCATGGAAAACGCTGCAGGCCCCAGCATCCACGAAGTCCTCCGAGGCTGGGCAGTGGGCAAGCTGTCCACAGCCGAAGGCTCCCTGCCAAGTGCTGCAGGCCTTTCTGCATGGCTCAGCGGCAGCTTCCTTGCAGGCTGCTGGTCCAGGGGCGTGTGTGCCCTGGTCCAGAGTGCTGTAGGAGGAGCTCCTAGCAAGGGGAGAGCAAGCCCCTTGTTTCCTTGGCGGAGACTGGCCTGTGCACACAGAGGCCTGCCAGCAGTGAAGACAGTGCAGGCAGCAAGGGCGTGTGGCAGGCAGCAAAGAGGTGGCAGGAGTCCTGCTTGCAAGTGGGGTCATGCCTGTCTTGTGCTCAGGCCCCAGTGGCCACGTGCACACACAGCCTCTGGACCCGCAGCTTCCCAGCAGTGCAAGACACACACAGGCAACACCCTGGGGCCTGCTCGCATGAACTGTGCTCTGTCGAGGTCCTGCTGGCTGGCAGTGGCCTAGGCCAGCACAGGCCCTAGGGAGGCCTGGCTGAGCCTGGGATGGGTCCCAAACTAGCAGTGCCCAGGGAAAGCCTGGGACTGGAGGCCAGGCTGCAGGCTCATTCCAGCTTGAGCCTGGTGCACAGAGCCTTCAGCTGGGACTTGCCGGGGGAATGCTCAGCACAGTGGCTTTGGCCTGCCATCCACGTTCCTCACTCGGGCCCTTCTGCCTGTTAGACCCACACTCCCTAGAAGTGTGTTCCTGAGGCAGTTGGACAGTTGGGGAAGTGGAGGCTCTCCCAGCATGGGAGGTCTGCCCAGAACATTGCTCTGTGTCCAAAGAGGATTCCCTGCACCTCAGGCACTGGGGAGAGATTTTGTGCACACAGGAGAGCCTTGGCACATGCAGTGTTTCCCCACGGAAAGCAGTGTGAGAAGGAGCCCCTGCCAGGGAAGCATGGCCCTCTGCCACAGAAGCCCTCCATGCCACAGGCTGTCATGGACTCGGCTATAGGCCTTTGTGGCTGGAGAGACGGCAGCTCCTCTGGAGGCTCTGGGTCAGTGTGCACTCCCCTTCGAGGAAACGAGGCGTGTGGGATGATTCCCTGCCCAAGAATGGCAAGCAGCCTGCTCCTTCCAATGAGACGCACGTGTGGTGTGAGAGGCTTGGCAGCAGAGAAGAAGCAAGAGGGGCAGCCAGAGGGGCAGCCAGAGAGGGGATGTGCACGCAGCTTGAAGGCCCCAGATCTCCTACATCCCAACCAGGGCATGCCGGCTCTGCCCAGCAGGCCCCATTCACAGGAGGGCACCCAGCTTCAGGATCTGCCCTTTCCCAGCCCTGAAACCACACACAGGCCCCACGCTGAGCCCTGCCAAGGGGGAAGTTTGCTTCCCGCCTGGGCCGAATGGCACGACTGGGTTAGGGCAGAGAAGGCCCTGGGAGGCCTTCAGGGTGCTGCCACAGCATAGCAGTGCTCAGGCAAAGGCACTCTGCTTTCTGTAGGCTGGACGCACACTGGAGTTTCTGCTTGAGGCAGAGAGAGCTCAGCAGGGCGAGCCAGGGCTGAAGGCAAAGCAGAGAGTTTTTTGGTGGAGCGATGGCACCATCTGCTGGCTGCCAAGCATGGGAGCAGCCTCACTTCGAATGAGTTCCTGAGGCCATTTCCAAGCAGGAGGCACTCTGGCTGCACAAGCTCGAGAGCCCTGCTTAGGACTTCCCTCTGGCAACAGAGTGGGTGCCAAGGGCCTGTGGGTGGGAAGGGGCTCGGAAGGCACAGGGGAGCCTTTGGGCCCCCAGTGCTCTCCCATGGAAAACGCTGCAGGCCCCAGCATCCACGAAGTCCTCCGAGGCTGGGCAGTGGGCAAGCTGTCCACAGCCGAAGGCTCCCTGCCAAGTGCTGCAGGCCTTTCTGCATGGCTCAGCGGCAGCTTCCTTGCAGGCTGCTGGTCCAGGGGCGTGTGTGCCCTGGTCCAGAGTGCTGTAGGAGGAGCTCCTAGCAAGGGGAGAGCAAGCCCCTTGTTTCCTTGGCGGAGACTGGCCTGTGCACACAGAGGCCTGCCAGCAGTGAAGACAGTGCAGGCAGCAAGGGCGTGTGGCAGGCAGCAAAGAGGTGGCAGGAGTCCTGCTTGCAAGTGGGGTCATGCCTGTCTTGTGCTCAGGCCCCAGTGGCCACGTGCACACACAGCCTCTGGACCCGCAGCTTCCCAGCAGTGCAAGACACACACAGGCAACACCCTGGGGCCTGCTCGCATGAACTGTGCTCTGTCGAGGTCCTGCTGGCTGGCAGTGGCCTAGGCCAGCACAGGCCCTAGGGAGGCCTGGCTGAGCCTGGGATGGGTCCCAAACTAGCAGTGCCCAGGGAAAGCCTGGGACTGGAGGCCAGGCTGCAGGCTCATTCCAGCTTGAGCCTGGTGCACAGAGCCTTCAGCTGGGACTTGCCGGGGGAATGCTCAGCACAGTGGCTTTGGCCTGCCATCCACGTTCCTCACTCGGGCCCTTCTGCCTGTTAGACCCACACTCCCTAGAAGTGTGTTCCTGAGGCAGTTGGACAGTTGGGGAAGTGGAGGCTCTCCCAGCATGGGAGGTCTGCCCAGAACATTGCTCTGTGTCCAAAGAGGATTCCCTGCACCTCAGGCACTGGGGAGAGATTTTGTGCACACAGGAGAGCCTTGGCACATGCAGTGTTTCCCCACGGAAAGCAGTGTGAGAAGGAGCCCCTGCCAGGGAAGCATGGCCCTCTGCCACAGAAGCCCTCCATGCCACAGGCTGTCATGGACTCGGCTATAGGCCTTTGTGGCTGGAGAGACGGCAGCTCCTCTGGAGGCTCTGGGTCAGTGTGCACTCCCCTTCGAGGAAACGAGGCGTGTGGGATGATTCCCTGCCCAAGAATGGCAAGCAGCCTGCTCCTTCCAATGAGACGCACGTGTGGTGTGAGAGGCTTGGCAGCAGAGAAGAAGCAAGAGGGGCAGCCAGAGGGGCAGCCAGAGAGGGGATGTGCACGCAGCTTGAAGGCCCCAGATCTCCTACATCCCAACCAGGGCATGCCGGCTCTGCCCAGCAGGCCCCATTCACAGGAGGGCACCCAGCTTCAGGATCTGCCCTTTCCCAGCCCTGAAACCACACACAGGCCCCACGCTGAGCCCTGCCAAGGGGGAAGTTTGCTTCCCGCCTGGGCCGAATGGCACGACTGGGTTAGGGCAGAGAAGGCCCTGGGAGGCCTTCAGGGTGCTGCCACAGCATAGCAGTGCTCAGGCAAAGGCACTCTGCTTTCTGTAGGCTGGACGCACACTGGAGTTTCTGCTTGAGGCAGAGAGAGCTCAGCAGGGCGAGCCAGGGCTGAAGGCAAAGCAGAGAGTTTTTTGGTGGAGCGATGGCACCATCTGCTGGCTGCCAAGCATGGGCGCAGCCTCACTTCAAATGAGTTCCTGAGGCCATTTCCAAGCAGGAGGCACTCTGGCTGCACAAGCTCGAGAGCCCTGCTTAGGACTTCCCTCTGGCAACAGAGTGGGTGCCAAGGGCCTGTGGGTGGGAAGGGGCTCGGAAGGCACAGGGGAGCCTTTGGGCCCCCAGTGCTCTCCCATGGAAAACGCTGCAGGCCCCAGCATCCACGAAGTCCTCCGAGGCTGGGCAGTGGGCAAGCTGTCCACAGCCGAAGGCTCCCTGCCAAGTGCTGCAGGCCTTTCTGCATGGCTCAGCGGCAGCTTCCTTGCAGGCTGCTGGTCCAGGGGCGTGTGTGCCCTGGTCCAGAGTGCTGTAGGAGGAGCTCCTAGCAAGGGGAGAGCAAGCCCCTTGTTTCCTTGGCGGAGACTGGCCTGTGCACACAGAGGCCTGCCAGCAGTGAAGACAGTGCAGGCAGCGAGGGCGTGTGGCAGGCAGCAAAGAGGTGGCAGGAGTCCTGCTTGCAAGTGGGGTCATGCCTGTCTTGTGCTCAGGCCCCAGTGGCCACGTGCACACACAGCCTCTGGACCCGCAGCTTCCCAGCAGTGCAAGACACACACAGGCAACACCCTGGGGCCTGCTCGCATGAACTGTGCTCTGTCGAGGTCCTGCTGGCTGGCAGTGGCCTAGGCCAGCACAGGCCCTAGGGAGGCCTGGCTGAGCCTGGGATGGGTCCCAAACTAGCAGTGCCCAGGGAAAGCCTGGGACTGGAGGCCAGGCTACAGGCTCATTCCAGCTGGAGCCTGGTGCACAGAGCCTTCAGCTGGGACTTGCCGGGGGAATGCTCAGCACAGTGGCTTTGGCCTGCCATCCACGTTCCTCACTCGGGCCCTTCTGCCTGTTAGACCCACACTCCCTAGAAGTGTGTTCCTGAGGCAGTTGGACAGTTGGGGAAGTGGAGGCTCTCCCAGCATGGGAGGTCTGCCCAGAACATTGCTCTGTGTCCAAAGAGGATTCCCTGCACCTCAGGCACTGGGGAGAGATTTTGTGCACACAGGAGAGCCTTGGCACATGCAGTGTTTCCCCACGGAAAGCAGTGTGAGAAGGAGCCCCTGCCAGGGAAGCATGGCCCTCTGCCACAGAAGCCCTCCATGCCACAGGCTGTCATGGACTCGGCTATAGGCCTTTGTGGCTGGAGAGACGGCAGCTCCTCTGGAGGCTCTGGGTCAGTGTGCACTCCCCTTCGAGGAAACGAGGTGTGTGGGATGATTCCCTGCCCAAGAATGGCAAGCAGCCTGCTCCTTCCAATGAGACGCACGTGTGGTGTGAGAGGCTTGGCAGCAGAGAAGAAGCAAGAGGGGCAGCCAGAGGGGCAGCCAGAGAGGGGATGTGCACGCAGCTTGAAGGCCCCAGATCTCCTACATCCCAACCAGGGCATGCCGGCTCTGCCCAGCAGGCCCCATTCACAGGAGGGCACCCAGCTTCAGGATCTGCCCTTTCCCAGCCCTGAAACCACACACAGGCCCCACGCTGAGCCCTGCCAAGGGGGATGTTTGCTTCCCGCCTGGGCCGAATGGCACGACTGGGTTAGGGCAGAGAAGGCCCTGGGAGGCCTTCAGGGTGCTGCCACAGCATAGCAGTGCTCAGGCAAAGGCACTCTGCTTTCTGTAGGCTGGACGCACACTGGAGTTTCTGCTTGAGGCAGAGAGAGCTCAGCAGGGCGAGCCAGGGCTGAAGGCAAAGCAGAGAGTTTTTTGGTGGAGCGATGGCACCATCTGCTGGCTGCCAAGCATGGGCGCAGCCTCACTTCAAATGAGTTCCTGAGGCCATTTCCAAGCAGGAGGCACTCTGGCTGCACAAGCTCGAGAGCCCTGCTTAGGACTTCCCTCTGGCAACAGAGTGGGTGCCAAGGGCCTGTGGGTGGGAAGGGGCTCGGAAGGCACAGGGGAGCCTTTAGGCCCCCAGTGCTCTCCGATGGAAAACGCTGCAGGCCCCAGCATCCACGAAGTCCTCCGAGGCTGGGCAGTGGGCAAGCTGTCCACAGCCGAAGGCTCCCTGCCAAGTGCTGCAGGCCTTTCTGCATGGCTCAGCGGCAGCTTCCTTGCAGGCTGCTGGTCCAGGGGCGTGTGTGCCCTGGTCCAGAGTGCTGTAGGAGGAGCTCCTAGCAAGGGGAGAGCAAGCCCCTTGTTTCCTTGGCGGAGACTGGCCTGTGCACACAGAGGCCTGCCAGCAGTGAAGACAGTGCAGGCAGCGAGGGCGTGTGGCAGGCAGCAAAGAGGTGGCAGGAGTCCTGCTTGCAAGTGGGGTCATGCCTGTCTTGTGCTCAGGCCCCAGTGGCCACGTGCACACACAGCCTCTGGACCCGCAGCTTCCCAGCAGTGCAAGAGACACACAGGCAACACCCTGGGGCCTGCTCGCATGAACTGTGCTCTGTCGAGGTCCTGCTGGCTGGCAGTGGCCTAGGCCAGCACAGGCCCTAGGGAGGCCTGGCTGAGCCTGGGATGGGTCCCAAACTAGCAGTGCCCAGGGAAAGCCTGGGACTGGAGGCCAGGCTACAGGCTCATTCCAGCTTGAGCCTGGTGCACAGAGCCTTCAGCTGGGACTTGCCGGGGGAATGCTCAGCACAGTGGCTTTGGCCTGCCATCCACGTTCCTCACTCGGGCCCTTCTGCCTGTTAGACCCACACTCCCTAGAAGTGTGTTCCTGAGGCAGTTGGACAGTTGGGGAAGTGGAGGCTCTCCCAGCATGGGAGGTCTGCCCAGAACATTGCTCTGTGTCCAAAGAGGATTCCCTGCACCTCAGGCACTGGGGAGAGATTTTGTGCACACAGGAGAGCCTTGGCACATGCAGTGTTTCCCCACGGAAAGCAGTGTGAGAAGGAGCCCCTGCCAGGGAAGCATGGCCCTCTGCCACAGAAGCCCTCCATGCCACAGGCTGTCATGGACTCGGCTATAGGCCTTTGTGGCTGGAGAGACGGCAGCTCCTCTGGAGGCTCTGGGTCAGTGTGCACTCCCCTTCGAGGAAACGAGGCGTGTGGGATGATTCCCTGCCCAAGAATGGCAAGCAGCCTGCTCCTTCCAATGAGACGCACGTGTGGTGTGAGAGGCTTGGCAGCAGAGAAGAAGCAAGAGGGGCAGCCAGAGGGGCAGCCAGAGAGGGGATGTGCACGCAGCTTGAAGGCCCCAGATCTCCTACATCCCAACCAGGGCATGCCGGCTCTGCCCAGCAGGCCCCATTCACAGGAGGGCACCCAGCTTCAGGATCTGCCCTTTCCCAGCCCTGAAACCACACACAGGCCCCACGCTGAGCCCTGCCAAGGGGGATGTTTGCTTCCCGCCTGGGCCGAATGGCACGACTGGGTTAGGGCAGAGAAGGCCCTGGGAGGCCTTCAGGGTGCTGCCACAGCATAGCAGTGCTCAGGCAAAGGCACTCTGCTTTCTGTAGGCTGGACGCACACTGGAGTTTCTGCTTGAGGCAGAGAGAGCTCAGCAGGGCGAGCCAGGGCTGAAGGCAAAGCAGAGAGTTTTTTGGTGGAGCGATGGCACCATCTGCTGGCTGCCAAGCATGGGAGCAGCCTCACTTCAAATGAGTTCCTGAGGCCATTTCCAAGCAGGAGGCACTCTGGCTGCACAAGCTCGAGAGCCCTGCTTAGGACTTCCCTCTGGCAACAGAGTGGGTGCCAAGGGCCTGTGGGTGGGAAGGGGCTCGGAAGGCACAGGGGAGCCTTTAGGCCCCCAGTGCTCTCCGATGGAAAACGCTGCAGGCCCCAGCATCCACGAAGTCCTCCGAGGCTGGGCAGTGGGCAAGCTGTCCACAGCCGAAGGCTCCCTGCCAAGTGCTGCAGGCCTTTCTGCATGGCTCAGCGGCAGCTTCCTTGCAGGCTGCTGGTCCAGGGGCGTGTGTGCCCTGGTCCAGAGTGCTGTAGGAGGAGCTCCTAGCAAGGGGAGAGCAAGCCCCTTGTTTCCTTGGCGGAGACTGGCCTGTGCACACAGAGGCCTGCCAGCAGTGAAGACAGTGCAGGCAGCGAGGGCGTGTGGCAGGCAGCAAAGAGGTGGCAGGAGTCCTGCTTGCAAGTGGGGTCATGCCTGTCTTGTGCTCAGGCCCCAGTGGCCACGTGCACACACAGCCTCTGGACCCGCAGCTTCCCAGCAGTGCAAGACACACACAGGCAACACCCTGGGGCCTGCTCGCCTGAACTGTGCTCTGTCGAGGTCCTGCTGGCTGGCAGTGGCCTAGGCCAGCACAGGCCCTAGGGAGGCCTGGCTGAGCCTGGGATGGGTCCCAAACTAGCAGTGCCCAGGGAAAGCCTGGGACTGGAGGCCAGGCTGCAGGCTCATTCCAGCTGGAGCCTGGTGCACAGAGCCTTCAGCTGGGACTTGCCGGGGGAATGCTCAGCACAGTGGCTTTGGCCTGCCATCCACGTTCCTCACTCGGGCCCTTCTGCCTGTTAGACCCACACTCCCTAGAAGTGTGTTCCTGAGGCAGTTGGACAGTTGGGGAAGTGGAGGCTCTCCCAGCATGGGAGGTCTGCCCAGAACATTGCTCTGTGTCCAAAGAGGATTCCCTGCACCTCAGGCACTGGGGAGAGATTTTGTGCACACAGGAGAGCCTTGGCACACGCAGTTTTTCCCCACGGAAAGCAGTGTGAGAAGGAGCCCCTGCCAGGGAAGCATGGCCCTCTGCCACAGAAGCCCTCCATGCCACAGGCTGTCATGGACTCGGCTATAGGCCTTTGTGGCTGGAGAGACGGCAGCTCCTCTGGAGGCTCTGGGTCAGTGTGCACTCCCCTTCGAGGAAACGAGGCGTGTGGGAAGATTCCCTGCCCAAGAATGGCAAGCAGCCTGCTCCTTCCAATGAGACGCACGTGTGGTGTGAGAGGCTTGGCAGCAGAGAAGAAGCAAGAGGGGCAGCCAGAGGGGCAGCCAGAGAGGGGATGTGCACGCAGCTTGAAGGCCCCAGATCTCCTACATCCCAACCAGGGCATGCCGGCTCTGCCCAGCAGGCCCCATTCACAGGAGGGCACCCAGCTTCAGGATCTGCCCTTTCCCAGCCCTGAAACCACACACAGGCCCCACGCTGAGCCCTGCCAAGGGGGAACTTTGCTCCCCGCCTGGGCCGAATGGCACGACTGGGTTAGGGCAGAGAAGGCCCTGGGAGGCCTTCAGGGTGCTGCCACAGCATAGCAGTGCTCAGGCAAAGGCACTCTGCTTTCTGTAGGCTGGACGCACACTGGAGTTTCTGCTTGAGGCAGAGAGAGCTCAGCAGGGCGAGCCAGGGCTGAAGGCAAAGCAGAGAGTTTTTTGGTGGAGCGATGGCACCATCTGCTGGCTGCCAAGCATGGGAGCAGCCTCACTTCAAATGAGTTCCTGAGGCCATTTCCAAGCAGGAGGCACTCTGGCTGCACAAGCTCGAGAGCCCTGCTTAGGACTTCCCTCTGGCAACAGAGTGGGTGCCAAGGGCCTGTGGGTGGGAAGGGGCTCGGAAGGCACAGGGGAGCCTTTAGGCCCCCAGTGCTCTCCGATGGAAAACGCTGCAGGCCCCAGCATCCACGAAGTCCTCCGAGGCTGGGCAGTGGGCAAGCTGTCCACAGCCGAAGGCTCCCTGCCAAGTGCTGCAGGCCTTTCTGCATGGCTCAGCGGCAGCTTCCTTGCAGGCTGCTGGTCCAGGGGCGTGTGTGCCCTGGTCCAGAGTGCTGTAGGAGGAGCTCCTAGCAAGGGGAGAGCAAGCCCCTTGTTTCCTTGGCGGAGACTGGCCTGTGCACACAGAGGCCTGCCAGCAGTGAAGACAGTGCAGGCAGCGAGGGCGTGTGGCAGGCAGCAAAGAGGTGGCAGGAGTCCTGCTTGCAAGTGGGGTCATGCCTGTCTTGTGCTCAGGCCCCAGTGGCCACGTGCACACACAGCCTCTGGACCCGCAGCTTCCCAGCAGTGCAAGACACACACAGGCAACACCCTGGGGCCTGCTCGCCTGAACTGTGCTCTGTCGAGGTCCTGCTGGCTGGCAGTGGCCTAGGCCAGCACAGGCCCTAGGGAGGCCTGGCTGAGCCTGGGATGGGTCCCAAACTAGCAGTGCCCAGGGAAAGCCTGGGACTGGAGGCCAGGCTGCAGGCTCATTCCAGCTTGAGCCTGGTGCACAGAGCCTTCAGCTGGGACTTGCCGGGGGAATGCTCAGCACAGTGGCTTTGGCCTGCCATCCACGTTCCTCACTCGGGCCCTTCTGCCTGTTAGACCCACACTCCCTAGAAGTGTGTTCCTGAGGCAGTTGGACAGTTGGGGAAGTGGAGGCTCTCCCAGCATGGGAGGTCTGCCCAGAACATTGCTCTGTGTCCAAAGAGGATTCCCTGCACCTCAGGCACTGGGGAGAGATTTTGTGCACACAGGAGAGCCTTGGCACATGCAGTGTTTCCCCACGGAAAGCAGTGTGAGAAGGAGCCCCTGCCAGGGAAGCATGGCCCTCTGCCACAGAAGCCCTCCATGCCACAGGCTGTCATGGACTCGGCTATAGGCCTTTGTGGCTGGAGAGACGGCAGCTCCTCTGGAGGCTCTGGGTCAGTGTGCACTCCCCTTCGAGGAAACGAGGCGTGTGGGAAGATTCCCTGCCCAAGAATGGCAAGCAGCCTGCTCCTTCCAATGAGACGCACGTGTGGTGTGAGAGGCTTGGCAGCAGAGAAGAAGCAAGAGGGGCAGCCAGAGGGGCAGCCAGAGAGGGGATGTGCACGCAGCTTGAAGGCCCCAGATCTCCTACATCCCAACCAGGGCATGCCGGCTCTGCCCAGCAGGCCCCATTCACAGGAGGGCACCCAGCTTCAGGATCTGCCCTTTCCCAGCCCTGAAACCACACACAGGCCCCACGCTGAGCCCTGCCAAGGGGGAAGTTTGCTTCCCGCCTGGGCCGAATGGCACGACTGGGTTAGGGCAGAGAAGGCCCTGGGAGGCCTTCAGGGTGCTGCCACAGCATAGCAGTGCTCAGGCAAAGGCACTCTGCTTTCTGTAGGCTGGACGCACACTGGAGTTTCTGCTTGAGGCAGAGAGAGCTCAGCAGGGCGAGCCAGGGCTGAAGGCAAAGCAGAGAGTTTTTTGGTGGAGCGATGGCACCATCTGCTGGCTGCCAAGCATGGGAGCAGCCTCACTTCAAATGAGTTCCTGAGGCCATTTCCAAGCAGGAGGCACTCTGGCTGCACAAGCTCGAGAGCCCTGCTTAGGACTTCCCTCTGGCAACAGAGTGGGTGCCAAGGGCCTGTGGGTGGGAAGGGGCTCGGAAGGCACAGGGGAGCCTTTAGGCCCCCAGTGCTCTCCGATGGAAAACGCTGCAGGCCCCAGCATCCACGAAGTCCTCCGAGGCTGGGCAGTGGGCAAGCTGTCCACAGCCGAAGGCTCCCTGCCAAGTGCTGCAGGCCTTTCTGCATGGCTCAGCGGCAGCTTCCTTGCAGGCTGCTGGTCCAGGGGCGTGTGTGCCCTGGTCCAGAGTGCTGTAGGAGGAGCTCCTAGCAAGGGGAGAGCAAGCCCCTTGTTTCCTTGGCGGAGACTGGCCTGTGCACACAGAGGCCTGCCAGCAGTGAAGACAGTGCAGGCAGCGAGGGCGTGTGGCAGGCAGCAAAGAGGTGGCAGGAGTCCTGCTTGCAAGTGGGGTCATGCCTGTCTTGTGCTCAGGCCCCAGTGGCCACGTGCACACACAGCCTCTGGACCCGCAGCTTCCCAGCAGTGCAAGACACACACAGGCAACACCCTGGGGCCTGCTCGCCTGAACTGTGCTCTGTCGAGGTCCTGCTGGCTGGCAGTGGCCTAGGCCAGCACAGGCCCTAGGGAGGCCTGGCTGAGCCTGGGATGGGTCCCAAACTAGCAGTGCCCAGGGAAAGCCTGGGACTGGAGGCCAGGCTGCAGGCTCATTCCAGCTTGAGCCTGGTGCACAGAGCCTTCAGCTGGGACTTGCCGGGGAATGCTCAGCACAGTGGCTTTGGCCTGCCATCCACGTTCCTCACTCGGGCCCTTCTGCCTGTTAGACCCACACTCCCTAGAAGTGTGTTCCTGAGGCAGTTGGACAGTTGGGGAAGTGGAGGCTCTCCCAGCATGGGAGGTCTGCCCAGAACATTGCTCTGTGTCCAAAGAGGATTCCCTGCACCTCAGGCACTGGGGAGAGATTTTGTGCACACAGGAGAGCCTTGGCACACGCAGTGTTTCCCCACGGAAAGCAGTGTGAGAAGGAGCCCCTGCCAGGGAAGCATGGCCCTCTGCCACAGAAGCCCTCCATGCCACAGGCTGTCATGGACTCGGCTATAGGCCTTTGTGGCTGGAGAGACGGCAGCTCCTCTGGAGGCTCTGGGTCAGTGTGCACTCCCCTTCGAGGAAACGAGGCGTGTGGGAAGATTCCCTGCCCAAGAATGGCAAGCAGCCTGCTCCTTCCAATGAGACGCACGTGTGGTGTGAGAGGCTTGGCAGCAGAGAAGAAGCAAGAGGGGCAGCCAGAGGGGCAGCCAGAGAGGGGATGTGCACGCAGCTTGAAGGCCCCAGATCTCCTACATCCCAACCAGGGCATGCCGGCTCTGCCCAGCAGGCCCCATTCACAGGAGGGCACCCAGCTTCAGGATCTGCCCTTTCCCAGCCCTGAAACCACACACAGGCCCCACGCTGAGCCCTGCCAAGGGGGAACTTTGCTCCCCGCCTGGGCCGAATGGCACGACTGGGTTAGGGCAGAGAAGGCCCTGGGAGGCCTTCAGGGTGCTGCCACAGCATAGCAGTGCTCAGGCAAAGGCACTCTGCTTTCTGTAGGCTGGACGCACACTGGAGTTTCTGCTTGAGGCAGAGAGAGCTCAGCAGGGCGAGCCAGGGCTGAAGGCAAAGCAGAGAGTTTTTTGGTGGAGCGATGGCACCATCTGCTGGCTGCCAAGCATGGGAGCAGCCTCACTTCAAATGAGTTCCTGAGGCCATTTCCAAGCAGGAGGCACTCTGGCTGCACAAGCTCGAGAGCCCTGCTTAGGACTTCCCTCTGGCAACAGAGTGGGTGCCAAGGGCCTGTGGGTGGGAAGGGGCTCGGAAGGCACAGGGGAGCCTTTAGGCCCCCAGTGCTCTCCGATGGAAAACGCTGCAGGCCCCAGCATCCACGAAGTCCTCCGAGGCTGGGCAGTGGGCAAGCTGTCCACAGCCGAAGGCTCCCTGCCAAGTGCTGCAGGCCTTTCTGCATGGCTCAGCGGCAGCTTCCTTGCAGGCTGCTGGTCCAGGGGCGTGTGTGCCCTGGTCCAGAGTGCTGTAGGAGGAGCTCCTAGCAAGGGGAGAGCAAGCCCCTTGTTTCCTTGGCGGAGACTGGCCTGTGCACACAGAGGCCTGCCAGCAGTGAAGACAGTGCAGGCAGCGAGGGCGTGTGGCAGGCAGCAAAGAGGTGGCAGGAGTCCTGCTTGCAAGTGGGGTCATGCCTGTCTTGTGCTCAGGCCCCAGTGGCCACGTGCACACACAGCCTCTGGACCCGCAGCTTCCCAGCAGTGCAAGACACACACAGGCAACACCCTGGGGCCTGCTCGCCTGAACTGTGCTCTGTCGAGGTCCTGCTGGCTGGCAGTGGCCTAGGCCAGCACAGGCCCTAGGGAGGCCTGGCTGAGCCTGGGATGGGTCCCAAACTAGCAGTGCCCAGGGAAAGCCTGGGACTGGAGGCCAGGCTGCAGGCTCATTCCAGCTTGAGCCTGGTGCACAGAGCCTTCAGCTGGGACTTGCCGGGGGAATGCTCAGCACAGTGGCTTTGGCCTGCCATCCACGTTCCTCACTCGGGCCCTTCTGCCTGTTAGACCCACACTCCCTAGAAGTGTGTTCCTGAGGCAGTTGGACAGTTGGGGAAGTGGAGGCTCTCCCAGCATGGGAGGTCTGCCCAGAACATTGCTCTGTGTCCAAAGAGGATTCCCTGCACCTCAGGCACTGGGGAGAGATTTTGTGCACACAGGAGAGCCTTGGCACATGCAGTGTTTCCCCACGGAAAGCAGTGTGAGAAGGAGCCCCTGCCAGGGAAGCATGGCCCTCTGCCACAGAAGCCCTCCATGCCACAGGCTGTCATGGACTCGGCTATAGGCCTTTGTGGCTGGAGAGACGGCAGCTCCTCTGGAGGCTCTGGGTCAGTGTGCACTCCCCTTCGAGGAAACGAGGCGTGTGGGAAGATTCCCTGCCCAAGAATGGCAAGCAGCCTGCTCCTTCCAATGAGACGCACGTGTGGTGTGAGAGGCTTGGCAGCAGAGAAGAAGCAAGAGGGGCAGCCAGAGGGGCAGCCAGAGAGGGGATGTGCACGCAGCTTGAAGGCCCCAGATCTCCTACATCCCAACCAGGGCATGCCGGCTCTGCCCAGCAGGCCCCATTCACAGGAGGGCACCCAGCTTCAGGATCTGCCCTTTCCCAGCCCTGAAACCACACACAGGCCCCACGCTGAGCCCTGCCAAGGGGGAAGTTTGCTTCCCGCCTGGGCCGAATGGCACGACTGGGTTAGGGCAGAGAAGGCCCTGGGAGGCCTTCAGGGTGCTGCCACAGCATAGCAGTGCTCAGGCAAAGGCACTCTGCTTTCTGTAGGCTGGACGCACACTGGAGTTTCTGCTTGAGGCAGAGAGAGCTCAGCAGGGCGAGCCAGGGCTGAAGGCAAAGCAGAGAGTTTTTTGGTGGAGCGATGGCACCATCTGCTGGCTGCCAAGCATGGGAGCAGCCTCACTTCAAATGAGTTCCTGAGGCCATTTCCAAGCAGGAGGCACTCTGGCTGCACAAGCTCGAGAGCCCTGCTTAGGACTTCCCTCTGGCAACAGAGTGGGTGCCAAGGGCCTGTGGGTGGGAAGGGGCTCGGAAGGCACAGGGGAGCCTTTAGGCCCCCAGTGCTCTCCGATGGAAAACGCTGCAGGCCCCAGCATCCACGAAGTCCTCCGAGGCTGGGCAGTGGGCAAGCTGTCCACAGCCGAAGGCTCCCTGCCAAGTGCTGCAGGCCTTTCTGCATGGCTCAGCGGCAGCTTCCTTGCAGGCTGCTGGTCCAGGGGCGTGTGTGCCCTGGTCCAGAGTGCTGTAGGAGGAGCTCCTAGCAAGGGGAGAGCAAGCCCCTTGTTTCCTTGGCGGAGACTGGCCTGTGCACACAGAGGCCTGCCAGCAGTGAAGACAGTGCAGGCAGCGAGGGCGTGTGGCAGGCAGCAAAGAGGTGGCAGGAGTCCTGCTTGCAAGTGGGGTCATGCCTGTCTTGTGCTCAGGCCCCAGTGGCCACGTGCACACACAGCCTCTGGACCCGCAGCTTCCCAGCAGTGCAAGACACACACAGGCAACACCCTGGGGCCTGCTCGCCTGAACTGTGCTCTGTCGAGGTCCTGCTGGCTGGCAGTGGCCTAGGCCAGCACAGGCCCTAGGGAGGCCTGGCTGAGCCTGGGATGGGTCCCAAACTAGCAGTGCCCAGGGAAAGCCTGGGACTGGAGGCCAGGCTGCAGGCTCATTCCAGCTTGAGCCTGGTGCACAGAGCCTTCAGCTGGGACTTGCCGGGGGAATGCTCAGCACAGTGGCTTTGGCCTGCCATCCACGTTCCTCACTCGGGCCCTTCTGCCTGTTAGACCCACACTCCCTAGAAGTGTGTTCCTGAGGCAGTTGGACAGTTGGGGAAGTGGAGGCTCTCCCAGCATGGGAGGTCTGCCCAGAACATTGCTCTGTGTCCAAAGAGGATTCCCTGCACCTCAGGCACTGGGGAGAGATTTTGTGCACACAGGAGAGCCTTGGCACACGCAGTGTTTCCCCACGGAAAGCAGTGTGAGAAGGAGCCCCTGCCAGGGAAGCATGGCCCTCTGCCACAGAAGCCCTCCATGCCACAGGCTGTCATGGACTCGGCTATAGGCCTTTGTGGCTGGAGAGACGGCAGCTCCTCTGGAGGCTCTGGGTCAGTGTGCACTCCCCTTCGAGGAAACGAGGCGTGTGGGAAGATTCCCTGCCCAAGAATGGCAAGCAGCCTGCTCCTTCCAATGAGACGCACGTGTGGTGTGAGAGGCTTGGCAGCAGAGAAGAAGCAAGAGGGGCAGCCAGAGGGGCAGCCAGAGAGGGGATGTGCACGCAGCTTGAAGGCCCCAGATCTCCTACATCCCAACCAGGGCATGCCGGCTCTGCCCAGCAGGCCCCATTCACAGGAGGGCACCCAGCTTCAGGATCTGCCCTTTCCCAGCCCTGAAACCACACACAGGCCCCACGCTGAGCCCTGCCAAGGGGGAACTTTGCTCCCCGCCTGGGCCGAATGGCACGACTGGGTTAGGGCAGAGAAGGCCCTGGGAGGCCTTCAGGGTGCTGCCACAGCATAGCAGTGCTCAGGCAAAGGCACTCTGCTTTCTGTAGGCTGGACGCACACTGGAGTTTCTGCTTGAGGCAGAGAGAGCTCAGCAGGGCGAGCCAGGGCTGAAGGCAAAGCAGAGAGTTTTTTGGTGGAGCGATGGCACCATCTGCTGGCTGCCAAGCATGGGAGCAGCCTCACTTCAAATGAGTTCCTGAGGCCATTTCCAAGCAGGAGGCACTCTGGCTGCACAAGCTCGAGAGCCCTGCTTAGGACTTCCCTCTGGCAACAGAGTGGGTGCCAAGGGCCTGTGGGTGGGAAGGGGCTCGGAAGGCACAGGGGAGCCTTTAGGCCCCCAGTGCTCTCCGATGGAAAACGCTGCAGGCCCCAGCATCCACGAAGTCCTCCGAGGCTGGGCAGTGGGCAAGCTGTCCACAGCCGAAGGCTCCCTGCCAAGTGCTGCAGGCCTTTCTGCATGGCTCAGCGGCAGCTTCCTTGCAGGCTGCTGGTCCAGGGGCGTGTGTGCCCTGGTCCAGAGTGCTGTAGGAGGAGCTCCTAGCAAGGGGAGAGCAAGCCCCTTGTTTCCTTGGCGGAGACTGGCCTGTGCACACAGAGGCCTGCCAGCAGTGAAGACAGTGCAGGCAGCGAGGGCGTGTGGCAGGCAGCAAAGAGGTGGCAGGAGTCCTGCTTGCAAGTGGGGTCATGCCTGTCTTGTGCTCAGGCCCCAGTGGCCACGTGCACACACAGCCTCTGGACCCACAGCTTCCCAGCAGTGCAAGACACACACAGGCAACACCCTGGGGCCTGCTCGCCTGAACTGTGCTCTGTCGAGGTCCTGCTGGCTGGCAGTGGCCTAGGCCAGCACAGGCCCTAGGGAGGCCTGGCTGAGCCTGGGATGGGTCCCAAACTAGCAGTGCCCAGGGAAAGCCTGGGACTGGAGGCCAGGCTGCAGGCTCATTCCAGCTGGAGCCTGGTGCACAGAGCCTTCAGCTGGGACTTGCCGGGGGAATGCTCAGCACAGTGGCTTTGGCCTGCCATCCACGTTCCTCACTCGGGCCCTTCTGCCTGTTAGACCCACACTCCCTAGAAGTGTGTTCCTGAGGCAGTTGGACAGTTGGGGAAGTGGAGGCTCTCCCAGCATGGGAGGTCTGCCCAGAACATTGCTCTGTGTCCAAAGAGGATTCCCTGCACCTCAGGCACTGGGGAGAGATTTTGTGCACACAGGAGAGCCTTGGCACATGCAGTGTTTCCCCACGGAAAGCAGTGTGAGAAGGAGCCCCTGCCAGGGAAGCATGGCCCTCTGCCACAGAAGCCCTCCATGCCACAAGCTGTCATGGACTCGGCTATAGGCCTTTGTGGCTGGAGAGACGGCAGCTCCTCTGGAGGCTCTGGGTCAGTGTGCACTCCCCTTCGAGGAAACGAGGCGTGTGGGATGATTCCCTGCCCAAGAATGGCAAGCAGCCTGCTCCTTCCAATGAGACGCACGTGTGGTGTGAGAGGCTTGGCAGCAGAGAAGAAGCAAGAGGGGCAGCCAGAGGGGCAGCCAGAGAGGGGATGTGCACGCAGCTTGAAGGCCCCAGATCTCCTACATCCCAACCAGGGCATGCCGGCTCTGCCCAGCAGGCCCCATTCACAGGAGGGCACCCAGCTTCAGGATCTGCCCTTTCCCAGCCCTGAAACCACACACAGGCCCCACGCTGAGCCCTGCCAAGGGGGAACTTTGCTCCCCGCCTGGGCCGAATGGCACGACTGGGTTAGGGCAGAGAAGGCCCTGGGAGGCCTTCAGGGTGCTGCCACAGCATAGCAGTGCTCAGGCAAAGGCACTCTGCTTTCTGTAGGCTGGACGCACACTGGAGTTTCTGCTTGAGGCAGAGAGAGCTCAGCAGGGCGAGCCAGGGCTGAAGGCAAAGCAGAGAGTTTTTTGGTGGAGCGATGGCACCATCTGCTGGCTGCCAAGCATGGGAGCAGCCTCACTTCAAATGAGTTCCTGAGGCCATTTCCAAGCAGGAGGCACTCTGGCTGCACAAGCTCGAGAGCCCTGCTTAGGACTTCCCTCTGGCAACAGAGTGGGTGCCAAGGGCCTGTGGGTGGGAAGGGGCTCGGAAGGCACAGGGGAGCCTTTGGGCCCCCAGTGCTCTCCCATGGAAAACGCTGCAGGCCCCAGCATCCACGAAGTCCTCCGAGGCTGGGCAGTGGGCAAGCTGTCCACAGCCGAAGGCTCCCTGCCAAGTGCTGCAGGCCTTTCTGCATGGCTCAGCGGCAGCTTCCTTGCAGGCTGCTGGTCCAGGGGCGTGTGTGCCCTGGTCCAGAGTGCTGTAGGAGGAGCTCCTAGCAAGGGGAGAGCAAGCCCCTTGTTTCCTTGGCGGAGACTGGCCTGTGCACACAGAGGCCTGCCAGCAGTGAAGACAGTGCAGGCAGCAAGGGCGTGTGGCAGGCAGCAAAGAGGTGGCAGGAGTCCTGCTTGCAAGTGGGGTCATGCCTGTCTTGTGCTCAGGCCCCAGTGGCCACGTGCACACACAGCCTCTGGACCCGCAGCTTCCCAGCAGTGCAAGACACACACAGGCAACACCCTGGGGCCTGCTCGCATGAACTGTGCTCTGTCGAGGTCCTGCTGGCTGGCAGTGGCCTAGGCCAGCACAGGCCCTAGGGAGGCCTGGCTGAGCCTGGGATGGGTCCCAAACTAGCAGTGCCCAGGGAAAGCCTGGGACTGGAGGCCAGGCTACAGGCTCATTCCAGCTTGAGCCTGGTGCACAGAGCCTTCAGCTGGGACTTGCCGGGGGAATGCTCAGCACAGTGGCTTTGGCCTGCCATCCACGTTCCTCACTCGGGCCCTTCTGCCTGTTAGACCCACACTCCCTAGAAGTGTGTTCCTGAGGCAGTTGGACAGTTGGGGAAGTGGACGCTCTCCCAGCATGATAGGTCTGCTCAGAACATTGCTCTGTGTCCAAAGAGGATTCCCTGCACCTCAGGCACTGGGGAGAGATTTTGTGCACACAGGAGAGCCTTGGCACATGCAGTGTTTCCCCACGGAAAGCAGTGTGAGAAGGAGCCCCTGCCAGGGAAGCATGGCCCTCTGCCACAGAAGCCCTCCATGCCACAGGCTGTCATGGACTCGGCTATAGGCCTTTGTGGCTGGAGAGACGGCAGCTCCTCTGGAGGCTCTGGGTCAGTGTGCACTCCCCTTCGAGGAAACGAGGCGTGTGGGAAGATTCCCTGCCCAAGAATGGCAAGCAGCCTGCTCCTTCCAATGAGACGCACGTGTGGTGTGAGAGGCTTGGCAGCAGAGAAGAAGCAAGAGGGGCAGCCAGAGGGGCAGCCAGAGAGGGGATGTGCACGCAGCTTGAAGGCCCCAGATCTCCTACATCCCAACCAGGGCATGCCGGCTCTGCCCAGCAGGCCCCATTCACAGGAGGGCACCCAGCTTCAGGATCTGCCCTTTCCCAGCCCTGAAACCACACACAGGCCCCACGCTGAGCCCTGCCAAGGGGGAAGTTTGCTTCCCGCCTGGGCCGAATGGCACGACTGGGTTAGGGCAGAGAAGGCCCTGGGAGGCCTTCAGGGTGCTGCCACAGCATAGCAGTGCTCAGGCAAAGGCACTCTGCTTTCTGTAGGCTGGACGCACACTGGAGTTTCTGCTTGAGGCAGAGAGAGCTCAGCAGGGCGAGCCAGGGCTGAAGGCAAAGCAGAGAGTTTTTTGGTGGAGCGATGGCACCATCTGCTGGCTGACAAGCATGGGAGCAGCCTCACTTCAAATGAGTTCCTGAGGCCATTTCCAAGCAGGAGGCACTCTGGCTGCACAAGCTCGAGAGCCCTGCTTAGGACTTCCCTCTGGCAACAGAGTGGGTGCCAAGGGCCTGTGGGTGGGAAGGGGCTCGGAAGGCACAGGGGAGCATTTGGGCCCCCAGTGCTCTCCCATGGAAAACGCTGCAGGCCCCATCGTCCATGAGCTCCTCCGAGGCTTGGCAGAGGGCAAGCTGTCCACAGCCGAAGGCTCCCTGCCAAGTGCTGCAGGCCTTTCTGCATGGCTCAGCGGCAGCTTCCTTGCAGGCTGCTGGTCCAGGGGCGTGTGTGCCCTGGTCCAGAGTGCTGTAGGAGGAGCTCCTAGCAAGGGGAGAGCAAGCCCCTTGTTTCCTTGGCAGAGACTGGCCTGTGCACACAGAGGCCTGCCAGCAGTGAAGACAGTGCAGGCAGCGAGGGCGTGTGGCAGGCAGCAAAGAGGTGGCAGGAGTCCTGCTTGCAAGTGGGGTCATGCCTGTCTTGTGCTCAGGCCCCAGTGGCCACGTGCACACACAGCCTCTGGACCCGCAGCTTCCCAGCAGTGCAAGACACACACAGGCAACACCCTGGGGCCTGCTCGCCTGAACTGTGCTCTGTCGAGGTCCTGCTGGCTGGCAGTGGCCTAGGCCAGCACAGGCCCTAGGGAGGCCTGGCTGAGCCTGGGATGGGTCCCAAACTAGCAGTGCCCAGGGAAAGCCTGGGACTGGAGGCCAGGCTGCAGGCTCATTCCAGCTGGAGCCTGGTGCACAGAGCCTTCAGCTGGGACTTGCCGGGGGAATGCTCAGCACAGTGGCTTTGGCCTGCCATCCACGTTCCTCACTCGGGCCCTTCTGCCTGTTAGACCCACACTCCCTAGAAGTGTGTTCCTGAGGCAGTTGGACAGTTGGGGAAGTGGAGGCTCTCCCAGCATGGGAGGTCTGCCCAGAACATTGCTCTGTGTCCAAAGAGGATTCCCTGCACCTCAGGCACTGGGGAGAGATTTTGTGCACACAGGAGAGCCTTGGCACATGCAGTGTTTCCCCACGGAAAGCAGTGTGAGAAGGAGCCCCTGCCAGGGAAGCATGGCCCTCTGCCACAGAAGCCCTCCATGCCACAGGCTGTCATGGACTCGGCTATAGGCCTTTGTGGCTGGAGAGACGGCAGCTCCTCTGGAGGCTCTGGGTCAGTGTGCACTCCCCTTCGAGGAAACGAGGCGTGTGGGAAGATTCCCTGCCCAAGAATGGCAAGCAGCCTGCTCCTTCCAATGAGACGCACGTGTGGTGTGAGAGGCTTGGCAGCAGAGAAGAAGCAAGAGGGGCAGCCAGAGGGGCAGCCAGAGAGGGGATGTGCACGCAGCTTGAAGGCCCCAGATCTCCTACATCCCAACCAGGGCATGCCGGCTCTGCCCAGCAGGCCCCATTCACAGGAGGGCCCCCAGCTTCAGGATCTGCCCTTTCCCAGCCCTGAAACCACACACAGGCCCCACGCTGAGCCCTGCCAAGGGGGAAGTTTGCTTCCCGCCTGGGCCGAATGGCACGACTGGGTTAGGGCAGAGAAGGCCCTGGGAGGCCTTCAGGGTGCTGCCACAGCATAGCAGTGCTCAGGCAAAGGCACTCTGCTTTCTGTAGGCTGGACGCACACTGGAGTTTCTGCTTGAGGCAGAGAGAGCTCAGCAGGGCGAGCCAGGGCTGAAGGCAAAGCAGAGAGTTTTTTGGTGGAGCGATGGCACCATCTGCTGGCTGCCAAGCATGGGAGCAGCCTCACTTCAAATGAGTTCCTGAGGCCATTTCCAAGCAGGAGGCACTCTGGCTGCACAAGCTCGAGAGCCCTGCTTAGGACTTCCCTCTGGCAACAGAGTGGGTGCCAAGGGCCTGTGGGTGGGAAGGGGCTCGGAAGGCACAGGGGAGCCTTTAGGCCCCCAGTGCTCTCCGATGGAAAACGCTGCAGGCCCCAGCATCCACAAAGTCCTCCGAGGCTGGGCAGTGGGCAAGCTGTCCACAGCCGAAGGCTCCCTGCCAAGTGCTGCAGGCCTTTCTGCATGGCTCAGCGGCAGCTTCCTTGCAGGCTGCTGGTCCAGGGGCGTGTGTGCCCTGGTCCAGAGTGCTGTAGGAGGAGCTCCTAGCAAGGGGAGAGCAAGCCCCTTGTTTCCTTGGCGGAGACTGGCCTGTGCACACAGAGGCCTGCCAGCAGTGAAGACAGTGCAGGCAGCGAGGGCGTGTGGCAGGCAGCAAAGAGGTGGCAGGAGTCCTGCTTGCAAGTGGGGTCATGCCTGTCTTGTGCTCAGGCCCCAGTGGCCACGTGCACACACAGCCTCTGGACCCGCAGCTTCCCAGCAGTGCAAGACACACACAGGCAACACCCTGGGGCCTGCTCGCCTGAACTGTGCTCTGTCGAGGTCCTGCTGGCTGGCAGTGGCCTAGGCCAGCACAGGCCCTAGGGAGGCCTGGCTGAGCCTGGGATGGGTCCCAAACTAGCAGTGCCCAGGGAAAGCCTGGGACTGGAGGCCAGGCTGCAGGCTCATTCCAGCTTGAGCCTGGTGCACAGAGCCTTCAGCTGGGACTTGCCGGGGGAATGCTCAGCACAGTGGCTTTGGCCTGCCATCCACGTTCCTCACTCGGGCCCTTCTGCCTGTTAGACCCACACTCCCTAGAAGTGTGTTCCTGAGGCAGTTGGACAGTTGGGGAAGTGGAGGCTCTCCCAGCATGGGAGGTCTGCCCAGAACATTGCTCTGTGTCCAAAGAGGATTCCCTGCACCTCAGGCACTGGGGAGAGATTTTGTGCACACAGGAGAGCCTTGGCACACGCAGTGTTTCCCCACGGAAAGCAGTGTGAGAAGGAGCCCCTGCCAGGGAAGCATGGCCCTCTGCCACAGAAGCCCTCCATGCCACAGGCTGTCATGGACTCGGCTATAGGCCTTTGTGGCTGGAGAGACGGCAGCTCCTCTGGAGGCTCTGGGTCAGTGTGCACTCCCCTTCGAGGAAACGAGGCGTGTGGGAAGATTCCCTGCCCAAGAATGGCAAGCAGCCTGCTCCTTCCAATGAGACGCACGTGTGGTGTGAGAGGCTTGGCAGCAGAGAAGAAGCAAGAGGGGCAGCCAGAGGGGCAGCCAGAGAGGGGATGTGCACGCAGCTTGAAGGCCCCAGATCTCCTACATCCCAACCAGGGCATGCCGGCTCTGCCCAGCAGGCCCCATTCACAGGAGGGCACCCAGCTTCAGGATCTGCCCTTTCCCAGCCCTGAAACCACACACAGGCCCCACGCTGAGCCCTGCCAAGGGGGAACTTTGCTCCCCGCCTGGGCCGAATGGCACGACTGGGTTAGGGCAGAGAAGGCCCTGGGAGGCCTTCAGGGTGCTGCCACAGCATAGCAGTGCTCAGGCAAAGGCACTCTGCTTTCTGTAGGCTGGACGCACACTGGAGTTTCTGCTTGAGGCAGAGAGAGCTCAGCAGGGCGAGCCAGGGCTGAAGGCAAAGCAGAGAGTTTTTTGGTGGAGCGATGGCACCATCTGCTGGCTGCCAAGCATGGGAGCAGCCTCACTTCAAATGAGTTCCTGAGGCCATTTCCAAGCAGGAGGCACTCTGGCTGCACAAGCTCGAGAGCCCTGCTTAGGACTTCCCTCTGGCAACAGAGTGGGTGCCAAGGGCCTGTGGGTGGGAAGGGGCTCGGAAGGCACAGGGGAGCCTTTAGGCCCCCAGTGCTCTCCGATGGAAAACGCTGCAGGCCCCAGCATCCACGAAGTCCTCCGAGGCTGGGCAGTGGGCAAGCTGTCCACAGCCGAAGGCTCCCTGCCAAGTGCTGCAGGCCTTTCTGCATGGCTCAGCGGCAGCTTCCTTGCAGGCTGCTGGTCCAGGGGCGTGTGTGCCCTGGTCCAGAGTGCTGTAGGAGGAGCTCCTAGCAAGGGGAGAGCAAGCCCCTTGTTTCCTTGGCGGAGACTGGCCTGTGCACACAGAGGCCTGCCAGCAGTGAAGACAGTGCAGGCAGCGAGGGCGTGTGGCAGGCAGCAAAGAGGTGGCAGGAGTCCTGCTTGCAAGTGGGGTCATGCCTGTCTTGTGCTCAGGCCCCAGTGGCCACGTGCACACACAGCCTCTGGACCCACAGCTTCCCAGCAGTGCAAGACACACACAGGCAACACCCTGGGGCCTGCTCGCCTGAACTGTGCTCTGTCGAGGTCCTGCTGGCTGGCAGTGGCCTAGGCCAGCACAGGCCCTAGGGAGGCCTGGCTGAGCCTGGGGTGGGTCCCAAACTAGCAGTGCCCAGGGAAAGCCTGGGACTGGAGGCCAGGCTACAGGCTCATTCCAGCTGGAGCCTGGTGCACAGAGCCTTCAGCTGGGACTTGCCGGGGGAATGCTCAGCACAGTGGCTTTGGCCTGCCATCCACGTTCCTCACTCGGGCCCTTCTGCCTGTTAGACCCACACTCCCTAGAAGTGTGTTCCTGAGGCAGTTGGACAGTTGGGGAAGTGGACGCTCTCCCAGCATGGGAGGTCTGCCCAGAACATTGCTCTGTGTCCAAAGAGGATTCCCTGCACCTCAGGCACTGGGGAGAGATTTTGTGCACACAGGAGAGCCTTGGCACATGCAGTGTTTCCCCACGGAAAGCAGTGTGAGAAGGAGCCCCTGCCAGGGAAGCATGGCCCTCTGCCACAGAAGCCCTCCATGCCACAGGCTGTCATGGACTCGGCTATAGGCCTTTGTGGCTGGAGAGACGGCAG
Organism: Hippopotamus amphibius kiboko; assembly: GCF_030028045.1. Taxonomy (NCBI): domain Eukaryota; kingdom Metazoa; phylum Chordata; class Mammalia; order Artiodactyla; family Hippopotamidae; genus Hippopotamus; species Hippopotamus amphibius. The sequence goes on from NW_026648296.1 coordinate 114,533, forward strand.
CTCCTCTGGAGGCTCTGGGTCAGTGTGCACTCCCCTTCGAGGAAACGAGGCGTGTGGGAAGATTCCCTGCCCAAGAATGGCAAGCAGCCTGCTCCTTCCAATGAGACGCACGTGTGGTGTGAGAGGCTTGGCAGCAGAGAAGAAGCAAGAGGGGCAGCCAGAGGGGCAGCCAGAGAGGGGATGTGCACGCAGCTTGAAGGCCCCAGATCTCCTACATCCCAACCAGGGCATGCCGGCTCTGCCCACCAGGCTCCATTCACAGGAGGGCACCCAGCTTCAGGATCTGCCCTTTCCCAGCCCTGAAACCACACACAGGCCCCACGCTGAGCCCTGCCAAGGAGGAACTTTGCTCCCCGCCTGGGCCGAATGGCACGACTGGGTTAGGGCAGAGAAGGCCCTGGGAGGCCTTCAGGGTGCTGCCACAGCATAGCAGTGCTCAGGCAAAGGCACTCTGCTTTCTGTAGGCTGGACGCACACTGGAGTTTCTGCTTGAGGCAGAGAGAGCTCAGCAGGGCGAGCCAGGGCTGAAGGCAAAGCAGAGAGTTTTTTGGTGGAGCGATGGCACCATCTGCTGGCTGCCAAGCATGGGATCAGCCTCACTTCAAATGAGTTCCTGAGGCCATTTCCAAGCAGGAGGCACTCTGGCTGCACAAGCTCGAGAGCCCTGCTTAGGACTTCCCTCTGGCAACAGAGTGGGTGCCAAGGGCCTGTGGGTGGGAAGGGGCTCAGAAGGCACAGGGGAGCATTTGGGCCCCCAGTGCTCTCCCATGAAAAATGCTGCAGGCCCCATCGTCCATGAGCTCCTCCGAGGCTTGGCAGAGGGCAAGCTGTCCACAGCCGAAGGCTCCCTGCCAAGTGCTGCAGGCCTTTCTGCATGGCTCAGCGGCAGCTTCCTTGCAGGCTGCTGGTCCAGGGGCGTGTGTGCCCTGGTCCAGAGTGCTGTAGGAGGAGCTCCTAGCAAGGGGAGAGCAAGCCCCTTGTTTCCTTGGCAGAGACTGGCCTGTGCACACAGAGGCCTGCCAGCAGTGAAGACAGTGCAGGCAGCGAGGGCGTGTGGCAGGCAGCAAAGAGGTGGCAGGAGTCCTGCTTGCAAGTGGGGTCATGCCTGTCTTGTGCTCAGGCCCCAGTGGCCACGTGCACACACAGCCTCTGGACCCGCAGCTTCCCAGCAGTGCAAGACACACACAGGCAACACCCTGGGGCCTGCTCGCCTGAACTGTGCTCTGTCGAGGTCCTGCTGGCTGGCAGTGGCCTAGGCCAGCACAGGCCCTAGGGAGGCCTGGCTGAGCCTGGGATGGGTCCCAAACTAGCAGTGCCCAGGGAAAGCCTGGGACTGGAGGCCAGGCTGCAGGCTCATTCCAGCTGGAGCCTGGTGCACAGAGCCTTCAGCTGGGACTTGCCGGGGGAATGCTCAGCACAGTGGCTTTGGCCTGCCATCCACGTTCCTCACTCGGGCCCTTCTGCCTGTTAGACCCACACTCCCTAGAAGTGTGTTCCTGAGGCAGTTGGACAGTTGGGGAAGTGGAGGCTCTCCCAGCATGGGAGGTCTGCCCAGAACATTGCTCTGTGTCCAAAGAGGATTCCCTGCACCTCAGGCACTGGGGAGAGATTTTGTGCACACAGGAGAGCCTTGGCACATGCAGTGTTTCCCCACGGAAAGCAGTGTGAGAAGGAGCCCCTGCCAGGGAAGCATGGCCCTCTGCCACAGAAGCCCTCCATGCCACAAGCTGTCATGGACTCGGCTATAGGCCTTTGTGGCTGGAGAGACGGCAGCTCCTCTGGAGGCTCTGGGTCAGTGTGCACTCCCCTTCGAGGAAACGAGGCGTGTGGGATGATTCCCTGCCCAAGAATGGCAAGCAGCCTGCTCCTTCCAATGAGACGCACGTGTGGTGTGAGAGGCTTGGCAGCAGAGAAGAAGCAAGAGGGGCAGCCAGAGGGGCAGCCAGAGAGGGGATGTGCACGCAGCTTGAAGGCCCCAGATCTCCTACATCCCAACCAGGGCATGCCGGCTCTGCCCAGCAGGCCCCATTCACAGGAGGGCACCCAGCTTCAGGATCTGCCCTTTCCCAGCCCTGAAACCACACACAGGCCCCACGCTGAGCCCTGCCAAGGGGGAACTTTGCTCCCCGCCTGGGCCGAATGGCACGACTGGGTTAGGGCAGAGAAGGCCCTGGGAGGCCTTCAGGGTGCTGCCACAGCATAGCAGTGCTCAGGCAAAGGCACTCTGCTTTCTGTAGGCTGGACGCACACTGGAGTTTCTGCTTGAGGCAGAGAGAGCTCAGCAGGGCGAGCCAGGGCTGAAGGCAAAGCAGAGAGTTTTTTGGTGGAGCGATGGCACCATCTGCTGGCTGACAAGCATGGGAGCAGGCTCACTTCAAATGAGTTCCTGAGGCCATTTCCAAGCAGGAGGCACTCTGGCTGCACAAGCTCGAGAGCCCTGCTTAGGACTTCCCTCTGGCAACAGAGTGGGTGCCAAGGGCCTGTGGGTGGGAAGGGGCTCGGAAGGCACAGGGGAGCCTTTAGGCCCCCAGTGCTCTCCGATGGAAAACGCTGCAGGCCCCAGCATCCACGAAGTCCTCCGAGGCTGGGCAGTGGGCAAGCTGTCCACAGCCGAAGGCTCCCTGCCAAGTGCTGCAGGCCTTTCTGCATGGCTCAGCGGCAGCTTCCTTGCAGGCTGCTGGTCCAGGGGCGTGTGTGCCCTGGTCCAGAGTGCTGTAGGAGGAGCTCCTAGCAAGGGGAGAGCAAGCCCCTTGTTTCCTTGGCGGAGACTGGCCTGTGCACACAGAGGCCTGCCAGCAGTGAAGACAGTGCAGGCAGCGAGGGCGTGTGGCAGGCAGCAAAGAGGTGGCAGGAGTCCTGCTTGCAAGTGGGGTCATGCCTGTCTTGTGCTCAGGCCCCAGTGGCCACGTGCACACACAGCCTCTGGACCCGCAGCTTCCCAGCAGTGCAAGACACACACAGGCAACACCCTGGGGCCTGCTCGCCTGAACTGTGCTCTGTCGAGGTCCTGCTGGCTGGCAGTGGCCTAGGCCAGCACAGGCCCTAGGGAGGCCTGGCTGAGCCTGGGATGGGTCCCAAACTAGCAGTGCCCAGGGAAAGCCTGGGACTGGAGGCCAGGCTGCAGGCTCATTCCAGCTTGAGCCTGGTGCACAGAGCCTTCAGCTGGGACTTGCCGGGGGAATGCTCAGCACAGTGGCTTTGGCCTGCCATCCACGTTCCTCACTCGGGCCCTTCTGCCTGTTAGACCCACACTCCCTAGAAGTGTGTTCCTGAGGCAGTTGGACAGTTGGGGAAGTGGAGGCTCTCCCAGCATGGGAGGTCTGCCCAGAACATTGCTCTGTGTCCAAAGAGGATTCCCTGCACCTCAGGCACTGGGGAGAGATTTTGTGCACACAGGAGAGCCTTGGCACACGCAGTGTTTCCCCACGGAAAGCAGTGTGAGAAGGAGCCCCTGCCAGGGAAGCATGGCCCTCTGCCACAGAAGCCCTCCATGCCACAGGCTGTCATGGACTCGGCTATAGGCCTTTGTGGCTGGAGAGACGGCAGCTCCTCTGGAGGCTCTGGGTCAGTGTGCACTCCCCTTCGAGGAAACGAGGCGTGTGGGAAGATTCCCTGCCCAAGAATGGCAAGCAGCCTGCTCCTTCCAATGAGACGCACGTGTGGTGTGAGAGGCTTGGCAGCAGAGAAGAAGCAAGAGGGGCAGCCAGAGGGGCAGCCAGAGAGGGGATGTGCACGCAGCTTGAAGGCCCCAGATCTCCTACATCCCAACCAGGGCATGCCGGCTCTGCCCACCAGGCTCCATTCACAGGAGGGCACCCAGCTTCAGGATCTGCCCTTTCCCAGCCCTGAAACCACACACAGGCCCCACGCTGAGCCCTGCCAAGGAGGAACTTTGCTCCCCGCCTGGGCCGAATGGCACGACTGGGTTAGGGCAGAGAAGGCCCTGGGAGGCCTTCAGGGTGCTGCCACAGCATAGCAGTGCTCAGGCAAAGGCACTCTGCTTTCTGTAGGCTGGACGCACACTGGAGTTTCTGCTTGAGGCAGAGAGAGCTCAGCAGGGCGAGCCAGGGCTGAAGGCAAAGCAGAGAGTTTTTTGGTGGAGCGATGGCACCATCTGCTGGCTGCCAAGCATGGGAGCAGCCTCACTTCAAATGAGTTCCTGAGGCCATTTCCAAGCAGGAGGCACTCTGGCTGCACAAGCTCGAGAGCCCTGCTTAGGACTTCCCTCTGGCAACAGAGTGGGTGCCAAGGGCCTGTGGGTGGGAAGGGGCTCGGAAGGCACAGGGGAGCATTTGGGCCCCCAGTGCTCTCCCATGAAAAACGCTGCAGGCCCCATCGTCCATGAGCTCCTCCGAGGCTTGGCAGAGGGCAAGCTGTCCACAGCCGAAGGCTCCCTGCCAAGTGCTGCAGGCCTTTCTGCATGGCTCAGCGGCAGCTTCCTTGCAGGCTGCTGGTCCAGGGGCGTGTGTGCCCTGGTCCAGAGTGCTGTAGGAGGAGCTCCTAGCAAGGGGAGAGCAAGCCCCTTGTTTCCTTGGCAGAGACTGGCCTGTGCACACAGAGGCCTGCCAGCAGTGAAGACAGTGCAGGCAGCGAGGGCGTGTGGCAGGCAGCAAAGAGGTGGCAGGAGTCCTGCTTGCAAGTGGGGTCATGCCTGTCTTGTGCTCAGGCCCCAGTGGCCACGTGCACACACAGCCTCTGGACCCGCAGCTTCCCAGCAGTGCAAGACACACACAGGCAACACCCTGGGGCCTGCTCGCCTGAACTGTGCTCTGTCGAGGTCCTGCTGGCTGGCAGTGGCCTAGGCCAGCACAGGCCCTAGGGAGGCCTGGCTGAGCCTGGGATGGGTCCCAAACTAGCAGTGCCCAGGGAAAGCCTGGGACTGGAGGCCAGGCTGCAGGCTCATTCCAGCTGGAGCCTGGTGCACAGAGCCTTCAGCTGGGACTTGCCGGGGGAATGCTCAGCACAGTGGCTTTGGCCTGCCATCCACGTTCCTCACTCGGGCCCTTCTGCCTGTTAGACCCACACTCCCTAGAAGTGTGTTCCTGAGGCAGTTGGACAGTTGGGGAAGTGGAGGCTCTCCCAGCATGGGAGGTCTGCCCAGAACATTGCTCTGTGTCCAAAGAGGATTCCCTGCACCTCAGGCACTGGGGAGAGATTTTGTGCACACAGGAGAGCCTTGGCACATGCAGTGTTTCCCCACGGAAAGCAGTGTGAGAAGGAGCCCCTGCCAGGGAAGCATGGCCCTCTGCCACAGAAGCCCTCCATGCCACAAGCTGTCATGGACTCGGCTATAGGCCTTTGTGGCTGGAGAGACGGCAGCTCCTCTGGAGGCTCTGGGTCAGTGTGCACTCCCCTTCGAGGAAACGAGGCGTGTGGGATGATTCCCTGCCCAAGAATGGCAAGCAGCCTGCTCCTTCCAATGAGACGCACGTGTGGTGTGAGAGGCTTGGCAGCAGAGAAGAAGCAAGAGGGGCAGCCAGAGGGGCAGCCAGAGAGGGGATGTGCACGCAGCTTGAAGGCCCCAGATCTCCTACATCCCAACCAGGGCATGCCGGCTCTGCCCAGCAGGCCCCATTCACAGGAGGGCACCCAGCTTCAGGATCTGCCCTTTCCCAGCCCTGAAACCACACACAGGCCCCACGCTGAGCCCTGCCAAGGGGGAACTTTGCTCCCCGCCTGGGCCGAATGGCACGACTGGGTTAGGGCAGAGAAGGCCCTGGGAGGCCTTCAGGGTGCTGCCACAGCATAGCAGTGCTCAGGCAAAGGCACTCTGCTTTCTGTAGGCTGGACGCACACTGGAGTTTCTGCTTGAGGCAGAGAGAGCTCAGCAGGGCGAGCCAGGGCTGAAGGCAAAGCAGAGAGTTTTTTGGTGGAGCGATGGCACCATCTGCTGGCTGACAAGCATGGGAGCAGCCTCACTTCAAATGAGTTCCTGAGGCCATTTCCAAGCAGGAGGCACTCTGGCTGCACAAGCTCGAGAGCCCTGCTTAGGACTTCCCTCTGGCAACAGAGTGGGTGCCAAGGGCCTGTGGGTGGGAAGGGGCTCGGAAGGCACAGCGGAGCATTTGGGCCCCCAGTGCTCTCCCATGGAAAACGCTGCAGGCCCCATCGTCCATGAGCTCCTCAGAGGCTTGGCAGAGGGCAGGCTGTCCACAGCCGAAGGCTCCCTGCCAAGTGCTGCAGGCCTTTCTGCATGGCTCAGCGGCAGCTTCCTTGCAGGCTGCTGGTCCAGGGTCGTGTGTGCCCTGGTCCAGAGTGCTGTAGGAGGAGCTCCTAGCAAGGGGAGAGCAAGCCCCTTGTTTCCTTGGCCTGGACTTGCCTGTGCACACAGAGGCCTGCCAGCAGTGAAGACAGTGCAGGCAGCGAGGGCGTGTGGCAGGCAGCAAAGAGGTGGCAGGAGTCCTGCTTGCAAGTGGGGTCATGCCTGTCTTGTGCTCAGGCCCCAGTGGCCACGTGCACACACAGCCTCTGGACCCGCAGCTTCCCAGCAGTGCAAGACACACACAGGCAACACCCTGGGGCCTGCTCGCCTGAACTGTGCTCTGTCGAGGTCCTGCTGGCTGGCAGTGGCCTAGGCCAGCACAGGCCCTAGGGAGGCCTGGCTGAGCCTGGGATGGGTCCCAAACTAGCAGTGCCCAGGGAAAGCCTGGGACTGGAGGCCAGGCTGCAGGCTCATTCCAGCTGGAGCCTGGTGCACAGAGCCTTCAGCTGGGACTTGCCGGGGGAATGCTCAGCACAGTGGCTTTGGCCTGCCATCCACGTTCCTCACTCGGGCCCTTCTGCCTGTTAGACCCACACTCCCTAGAAGTGTGTTCCTGAGGCAGTTGGACAGTTGGGGAAGTGGAGGCTCTCCCAGCATGGGAGGTCTGCCCAGAACATTGCTCTGTGTCCAAAGAGGATTCCCTGCACCTCAGGCACTGGGGAGAGATTTTGTGCACACAGGAGAGCCTTGGCACATGCAGTGTTTCCCCACGGAAAGCAGTGTGAGAAGGAGCCCCTGCCAGGGAAGCATGGCCCTCTGCCACAGAAGCCCTCCATGCCACAGGCTGTCATGGACTCGGCTATAGGCCTTTGTGGCTGGAGAGACGGCAGCTCCTCTGGAGGCTCTGGGTCAGTGTGCTCTCCCCTTCGAGGAAACGAGGCGTGTGGGAAGATTCCCTGCCCAAGAATGGCAAGCAGCCTGCTCCTTCCAATGAGACGCACGTGTGGTGTGAGAGGCTTGGCAGCAGAGAAGAAGCAAGAGGGGCAGCCAGAGGGGCAGCCAGAGAGGGGATGTGCACGCAGCTTGAAGGCCCCAGATCTCCTACATCCCAACCAGGGCATGCCGGCTCTGCCCAGCAGGCCCCATTCACAGGAGGGCACCCAGCTTCAGGATCTGCCCTTTCCCAGCCCTGAAACCACACACAGGCCCCACGCTGAGCCCTGCCAAGGGGGAACTTTGCTCCCCGCCTGGGCCGAATGGCACGACTGGGTTAGGGCAGAGAAGGCCCTGGGAGGCCTTCAGGGTGCTGCCACAGCATAGCAGTGCTCAGGCAAAGGCACTCTGCTTTCTGTAGGCTGGACGCACACTGGAGTTTCTGCTTGAGGCAGAGAGAGCTCAGCAGGGCGAGCCAGGGCTGAAGGCAAAGCAGAGAGTTTTTTGGTGGAGCGATGGCACCATCTGCTGGCTGACAAGCATGGGAGCAGGCTCACTTCAAATGAGTTCCTGAGGCCATTTCCAAGCAGGAGGCACTCTGGCTGCACAAGCTCGAGAGCCCTGCTTAGGACTTCCCTCTGGCAACAGAGTGGGTGCCAAGGGCCTGTGGGTGGGAAGGGGCTCGGAAGGCACAGGGGAGCCTTTAGGCCCCCAGTGCTCTCCGATGGAAAACGCTGCAGGCCCCAGCATCCACGAAGTCCTCCGAGGCTGGGCAGTGGGCAAGCTGTCCACAGCCGAAGGCTCCCTGCCAAGTGCTGCAGGCCTTTCTGCATGGCTCAGCGGCAGCTTCCTTGCAGGCTGCTGGTCCAGGGGCGTGTGTGCCCTGGTCCAGAGTGCTGTAGGAGGAGCTCCTAGCAAGGGGAGAGCAAGCCCCTTGTTTCCTTGGCGGAGACTGGCCTGTGCACACAGAGGCCTGCCAGCAGTGAAGACAGTGCAGGCAGCGAGGGCGTGTGGCAGGCAGCAAAGAGGTGGCAGGAGTCCTGCTTGCAAGTGGGGTCATGCCTGTCTTGTGCTCAGGCCCCAGTGGCCACGTGCACACACAGCCTCTGGACCCGCAGCTTCCCAGCAGTGCAAGACACACACAGGCAACACCCTGGGGCCTGCTCGCCTGAACTGTGCTCTGTCGAGGTCCTGCTGGCTGGCAGTGGCCTAGGCCAGCACAGGCCCTAGGGAGGCCTGGCTGAGCCTGGGATGGGTCCCAAACTAGCAGTGCCCAGGGAAAGCCTGGGACTGGAGGCCAGGCTGCAGGCTCATTCCAGCTGGAGCCTGGTGCACAGAGCCTTCAGCTGGGACTTGCCGGGGGAATGCTCAGCACAGTGGCTTTGGCCTGCCATCCACGTTCCTCACTCGGGCCCTTCTGCCTGTTAGACCCACACTCCCTAGAAGTGTGTTCCTGAGGCAGTTGGACAGTTGGGGAAGTGGAGGCTCTCCCAGCATGGGAGGTCTGCCCAGAACATTGCTCTGTGTCCAAAGAGGATTCCCTGCACCTCAGGCACTGGGGAGAGATTTTGTGCACACAGGAGAGCCTTGGCACATGCAGTGTTTCCCCACGGAAAGCAGTGTGAGAAGGAGCCCCTGCCAGGGAAGCATGGCCCTCTGCCACAGAAGCCCTCCATGCCACAGGCTGTCATGGACTCGGCTATAGGCCTTTGTGGCTGGAGAGACGGCAGCTCCTCTGGAGGCTCTGGGTCAGTGTGCACTCCCCTTCGAGGAAACGAGGCGTGTGGGAAGATTCCCTGCCCAAGAATGGCAAGCAGCCTGCTCCTTCCAATGAGACGCACGTGTGGTGTGAGAGGCTTGGCAGCAGAGAAGAAGCAAGAGGGGCAGCCAGAGGGGCAGCCAGAGAGGGGATGTGCACGCAGCTTGAAGGCCCCAGATCTCCTACATCCCAACCAGGGCATGCCGGCTCTGCCCAGCAGGCCCCATTCACAGGAGGGCACCCAGCTTCAGGATCTGCCCTTTCCCAGCCCTGAAACCACACACAGGCCCCACGCTGAGCCCTGCCAAGGGGGAACTTTGCTCCCCGCCTGGGCCGAATGGCACGACTGGGTTAGGGCAGAGAAGGCCCTGGGAGGCCTTCAGGGTGCTGCCACAGCATAGCAGTGCTCAGGCAAAGGCACTCTGCTTTCTGTAGGCTGGACGCACACTGGAGTTTCTGCTTGAGGCAGAGAGAGCTCAGCAGGGCGAGCCAGGGCTGAAGGCAAAGCAGAGAGTTTTTTGGTGGAGCGATGGCACCATCTGCTGGCTGACAAGCATGGGAGCAGGCTCACTTCAAATGAGTTCCTGAGGCCATTTCCAAGCAGGAGGCACTCTGGCTGCACAAGCTCGAGAGCCCTGCTTAGGACTTCCCTCTGGCAACAGAGTGGGTGCCAAGGGCCTGTGGGTGGGAAGGGGCTCGGAAGGCACAGGGGAGCCTTTAGGCCCCCAGTGCTCTCCGATGGAAAACGCTGCAGGCCCCAGCATCCACGAAGTCCTCCGAGGCTGGGCAGTGGGCAAGCTGTCCACAGCCGAAGGCTCCCTGCCAAGTGCTGCAGGCCTTTCTGCATGGCTCAGCGGCAGCTTCCTTGCAGGCTGCTGGTCCAGGGGCGTGTGTGCCCTGGTCCAGAGTGCTGTAGGAGGAGCTCCTAGCAAGGGGAGAGCAAGCCCCTTGTTTCCTTGGCGGAGACTGGCCTGTGCACACAGAGGCCTGCCAGCAGTGAAGACAGTGCAGGCAGCGAGGGCGTGTGGCAGGCAGCAAAGAGGTGGCAGGAGTCCTGCTTGCAAGTGGGGTCATGCCTGTCTTGTGCTCAGGCCCCAGTGGCCACGTGCACACACAGCCTCTGGACCCGCAGCTTCCCAGCAGTGCAAGACACACACAGGCAACACCCTGGGGCCTGCTCGCCTGAACTGTGCTCTGTCGAGGTCCTGCTGGCTGGCAGTGGCCTAGGCCAGCACAGGCCCTAGGGAGGCCTGGCTGAGCCTGGGATGGGTCCCAAACTAGCAGTGCCCAGGGAAAGCCTGGGACTGGAGGCCAGGCTGCAGGCTCATTCCAGCTGGAGCCTGGTGCACAGAGCCTTCAGCTGGGACTTGCCGGGGGAATGCTCAGCACAGTGGCTTTGGCCTGCCATCCACGTTCCTCACTCGGGCCCTTCTGCCTGTTAGACCCACACTCCCTAGAAGTGTGTTCCTGAGGCAGTTGGACAGTTGGGGAAGTGGAGGCTCTCCCAGCATGGGAGGTCTGCCCAGAACATTGCTCTGTGTCCAAAGAGGATTCCCTGCACCTCAGGCACTGGGGAGAGATTTTGTGCACACAGGAGAGCCTTGGCACATGCAGTGTTTCCCCACGGAAAGCAGTGTGAGAAGGAGCCCCTGCCAGGGAAGCATGGCCCTCTGCCACAGAAGCCCTCCATGCCACAGGCTGTCATGGACTCGGCTATAGGCCTTTGTGGCTGGAGAGACGGCAGCTCCTCTGGAGGCTCTGGGTCAGTGTGCTCTCCCCTTCGAGGAAACGAGGCGTGTGGGAAGATTCCCTGCCCAAGAATGGCAAGCAGCCTGCTCCTTCCAATGAGACGCACGTGTGGTGTGAGAGGCTTGGCAGCAGAGAAGAAGCAAGAGGGGCAGCCAGAGGGGCAGCCAGAGAGGGGATGTGCACGCAGCTTGAAGGCCCCAGATCTCCTACATCCCAACCAGGGCATGCCGGCTCTGCCCAGCAGGCCCCATTCACAGGAGGGCACCCAGCTTCAGGATCTGCCCTTTCCCAGCCCTGAAACCACACACAGGCCCCACGCTGAGCCCTGCCAAGGGGGAACTTTGCTCCCCGCCTGGGCCGAATGGCACGACTGGGTTAGGGCAGAGAAGGCCCTGGGAGGCCTTCAGGGTGCTGCCACAGCATAGCAGTGCTCAGGCAAAGGCACTCTGCTTTCTGTAGGCTGGACGCACACTGGAGTTTCTGCTTGAGGCAGAGAGAGCTCAGCAGGGCGAGCCAGGGCTGAAGGCAAAGCAGAGAGTTTTTTGGTGGAGCGATGGCACCATCTGCTGGCTGACAAGCATGGGAGCAGGCTCACTTCAAATGAGTTCCTGAGGCCATTTCCAAGCAGGAGGCACTCTGGCTGCACAAGCTCGAGAGCCCTGCTTAGGACTTCCCTCTGGCAACAGAGTGGGTGCCAAGGGCCTGTGGGTGGGAAGGGGCTCGGAAGGCACAGGGGAGCCTTTAGGCCCCCAGTGCTCTCCGATGGAAAACGCTGCAGGCCCCAGCATCCACGAAGTCCTCCGAGGCTGGGCAGTGGGCAAGCTGTCCACAGCCGAAGGCTCCCTGCCAAGTGCTGCAGGCCTTTCTGCATGGCTCAGCGGCAGCTTCCTTGCAGGCTGCTGGTCCAGGGGCGTGTGTGCCCTGGTCCAGAGTGCTGTAGGAGGAGCTCCTAGCAAGGGGAGAGCAAGCCCCTTGTTTCCTTGGCGGAGACTGGCCTGTGCACACAGAGGCCTGCCAGCAGTGAAGACAGTGCAGGCAGCGAGGGCGTGTGGCAGGCAGCAAAGAGGTGGCAGGAGTCCTGCTTGCAAGTGGGGTCATGCCTGTCTTGTGCTCAGGCCCCAGTGGCCACGTGCACACACAGCCTCTGGACCCGCAGCTTCCCAGCAGTGCAAGACACACACAGGCAACACCCTGGGGCCTGCTCGCCTGAACTGTGCTCTGTCGAGGTCCTGCTGGCTGGCAGTGGCCTAGGCCAGCACAGGCCCTAGGGAGGCCTGGCTGAGCCTGGGATGGGTCCCAAACTAGCAGTGCCCAGGGAAAGCCTGGGACTGGAGGCCAGGCTGCAGGCTCATTCCAGCTTGAGCCTGGTGCACAGAGCCTTCAGCTGGGACTTGCCGGGGGAATGCTCAGCACAGTGGCTTTGGCCTGCCATCCACGTTCCTCACTCGGGCCCTTCTGCCTGTTAGACCCACACTCCCTAGAAGTGTGTTCCTGAGGCAGTTGGACAGTTGGGGAAGTGGAGGCTCTCCCAGCATGGGAGGTCTGCCCAGAACATTGCTCTGTGTCCAAAGAGGATTCCCTGCACCTCAGGCACTGGGGAGAGATTTTGTGCACACAGGAGAGCCTTGGCACACGCAGTGTTTCCCCACGGAAAGCAGTGTGAGAAGGAGCCCCTGCCAGGGAAGCATGGCCCTCTGCCACAGAAGCCCTCCATGCCACAGGCTGTCATGGACTCGGCTATAGGCCTTTGTGGCTGGAGAGACGGCAGCTCCTCTGGAGGCTCTGGGTCAGTGTGCACTCCCCTTCGAGGAAACGAGGCGTGTGGGAAGATTCCCTGCCCAAGAATGGCAAGCAGCCTGCTCCTTCCAATGAGACGCACGTGTGGTGTGAGAGGCTTGGCAGCAGAGAAGAAGCAAGAGGGGCAGCCAGAGGGGCAGCCAGAGAGGGGATGTGCACGCAGCTTGAAGGCCCCAGATCTCCTACATCCCAACCAGGGCATGCCGGCTCTGCCCAGCAGGCCCCATTCACAGGAGGGCACCCAGCTTCAGGATCTGCCCTTTCCCAGCCCTGAAACCACACACAGGCCCCACGCTGAGCCCTGCCAAGGAGGAACTTTGCTCCCCGCCTGGGCCGAATGGCACGACTGGGTTAGGGCAGAGAAGGCCCTGGGAGGCCTTCAGGGTGCTGCCACAGCATAGCAGTGCTCAGGCAAAGGCACTCTGCTTTCTGTAGGCTGGACGCACACTGGAGTTTCTGCTTGAGGCAGAGAGAGCTCAGCAGGGCGAGCCAGGGCTGAAGGCAAAGCAGAGAGTTTTTTGGTGGAGCGATGGCACCATCTGCTGGCTGCCAAGCATGGGAGCAGCCTCACTTCAAATGAGTTCCTGAGGCCATTTCCAAGCAGGAGGCACTCTGGCTGCACAAGCTCGAGAGCCCTGCTTAGGACTTCCCTCTGGCAACAGAGTGGGTGCCAAGGGCCTGTGGGTGGGAAGGGGCTCGGAAGGCACAGGGGAGCCTTTGGGCCCCCAGTGCTCTCCCATGAAAAACGCTGCAGGCCCCATCGTCCATGAGCTCCTCCGAGGCTTGGCAGAGGGCAAGCTGTCCACAGCCGAAGGCTCCCTGCCAAGTGCTGCAGGCCTTTCTGCATGGCTCAGCGGCAGCTTCCTTGCAGGCTGCTGGTCCAGGGGCGTGTGTGCCCTGGTCCAGAGTGCTGTAGGAGGAGCTCCTAGCAAGGGGAGAGCAAGCCCCTTGTTTCCTTGGCAGAGACTGGCCTGTGCACACAGAGGCCTGCCAGCAGTGAAGACAGTGCAGGCAGCGAGGGCGTGTGGCAGGCAGCAAAGAGGTGGCAGGAGTCCTGCTTGCAAGTGGGGTCATGCCTGTCTTGTGCTCAGGCCCCAGTGGCCACGTGCACACCCAGCCTCTGGACCCGCAGCTTCCCAGCAGTGCAAGACACACACAGGCAACACCCTGGGGCCTGCTCGCCTGAACTGTGCTCTGTCGAGGTCCTGCTGGCTGGCAGTGGCCTAGGCCAGCACAGGCCCTAGGGAGGCCTGGCTGAGCCTGGGATGGGTCCCAAACTAGCAGTGCCCAGGGAAAGCCTGGGACTGGAGGCCAGGCTACAGGCTCATTCCAGCTGGAGCCTGGTGCACAGAGCCTTCAGCTGGGACTTGCCGGGGGAATGCTCAGCACAGTGGCTTTGGCCTGCCATCCACGTTCCTCACTCGGGCCCTTCTGCCTGTTAGACCCACACTCCCTAGAAGTGTGTTCCTGAGGCAGTTGGACAGTTGGGGAAGTGGAGGCTCTCCCAGCATGGGAGGTCTGCCCAGAACATTGCTCTGTGTCCAAAGAGGATTCCCTGCACCTCAGGCACTGGGGAGAGATTTTGTGCACACAGGAGAGCCTTGGCACATGCAGTGTTTCCCCACGGAAAGCAGTGTGAGAAGGAGCCCCTGCCAGGGAAGCATGGCCCTCTGCCACAGAAGCCCTCCATGCCACAGGCTGTCATGGACTCGGCTATAGGCCTTTGTGGCTGGAGAGACGGCAGCTCCTCTGGAGGCTCTGGGTCAGTGTGCACTCCCCTTCGAGGAAACGAGGCGTGTGGGAAGATTCCCTGCCCAAGAATGGCAAGCAGCCTGCTCCTTCCAATGAGACGCACGTGTGGTGTGAGAGGCTTGGCAGCAGAGAAGAAGCAAGAGGGGCAGCCAGAGGGGCAGCCAGAGAGGGGATGTGCACGCAGCTTGAAGGCCCCAGATCTCCTACATCCCAACCAGGGCATGCCGGCTCTGCCCAGCAGGCCCCATTCACAGGAGGGCACCCAGCTTCAGGATCTGCCCTTTCCCAGCCCTGAAACCACACACAGGCCCCACGCTGAGCCCTGCCAAGGGGGAAGTTTGCTTCCCGCCTGGGCCGAATGGCACGACTGGGTTAGGGCAGAGAAGGCCCTGGGAGGCCTTCAGGGTGCTGCCACAGCATAGCAGTGCTCAGGCAAAGGCACTCTGCTTTCTGTAGGCTGGACGCACACTGGAGTTTCTGCTTGAGGCAGAGAGAGCTCAGCAGGGCGAGCCAGGGCTGAAGGCAAAGCAGAGAGTTTTTTGGTGGAGCGATGGCACCATCTGCTGGCTGCCAAGCATGGGAGCAGCCTCACTTCAAATGAGTTCCTGAGGCCATTTCCAAGCAGGAGGCACTCCAGCTGCACAGGCTCGAGAGTCCTGCTTAGGGCTTCCCTCTGGCAACAGAGTGGGTGCCAAGGGCCTGTGGGTGGGAAGGGGCTCGGAAGCCACAGGGGAGGCTTTGGGCCCCCAGTGCTCTCCGATGGAAAACGCTGCAGGCCCCAGCATCCAGGAACTCCTCCAAGGCTGGGCAGTGGGCAAGCTGTCCACAACCGAAGGCTCCCTGCCAAGTGCTGCAGGCCTTTCTGCATGGCTCAGCGGCAGCTTCCTTGTAGGCTGCTGGTCCAGGGGCGTGTGTGCCCTGGTCCAGAGTGCTGTAGGAGGAGCTCCTAGCAAGGGGAGAGCAAGCCCCTTGTTTCCTTGGCGGAGACTGGCCTGTGCACACAGAGGCCTGCCAGCAGTGAAGACAGTGCAGGCAGCGAGGGCGTGTGGCAGGCAGCAAAGAGGTGGCAGGAGTCCTGCTTGCAAGTGGGGTCATGCCTGTCTTGTGCTCAGGCCCCAGTGGCCACGTGCACACACAGCCTCTGGACCCGCAGCTTCCCAGCAGTGCAAGACACACACAGGCAACACCCTGGGGCCTGCTCGCCTGAACTGTGCTCTGTCGAGGTCCTGCTGGCTGGCAGTGGCCTAGGCCAGCACAGGCCCTAGGGAGGCCTGGCTGAGCCTGGGATGGGTCCCAAACTAGCAGTGCCCAGGGAAAGCCTGGGACTGGAGGCCAGGCTACAGGCTCATTCCAGCTGGAGCCTGGTGCACAGAGCCTTCAGCTGGGACTTGCCGGGGGAATGCTCAGCACAGTGGCTTTGGCCTGCCATCCACGTTCCTCACTCGGGCTCTTCTGCCTGTTAGACCCACACTCCCTAGAAGTGTGTTCCTGAGGCAGTTGGACAGTTGGGGAAGTGGAGGCTCTCCCAGCATGGGAGGTCTGCCCAGAACATTGCTCTGTGTCCAAAGAGGATTCCCTGCACCTCAGGCACTGGGGAGAGATTTTGTGCACACAGGAGAGCCTTGGCACATGCAGTGTTTCCCCACGGAAAGCAGTGTGAGAAGGAGCCCCTGCCAGGGAAGCATGGCCCTCTGCCACAGAAGCCCTCCATGCCACAGGCTGTCATGGACTCGGCTATAGGCCTTTGTGGCTGGAGAGACGGCAGCTCCTCTGGAGGCTCTGGGTCAGTGTGCACTCCCCTTCGAGGAAACGAGGCGTGTGGGATGATTCCCTGCCCAAGAATGGCAAGCAGCCTGCTCCTTCCAATGAGACGCACGTGTTGTGTGAGAGGCTTGGCAGCAGAGAAGAAGCAAGAGGGGCAGCCAGAGGGGCAGCCAGAGAGGGGATGTGCACGCAGCTTGAAGGCCCCAGATCTCCTACATCCCAACCAGGGCATGCCGGCTCTGCCCAGCAGGCCCCATTCACAGGAGGGCACCCAGCTTCAGGATCTGCCCTTTCCCAGCCCTGAAACCACACACAGGCCCCACGCTGAGCCCTGCCAAGGGGGAGCTTTGCTCCCCGCCTGGGCCGAATGGCACGACTGGGTTAGGGCAGAGAAGGCCCTGGGAGGCCTTCAGGGTGCTGCCACAGCATAGCAGTGCTCAGGCAAAGGCACTCTGCTTTCTGTAGGCTGGACGCACACTGGAGTTTCTGCTTGAGGCAGAGAGAGCTCAGCAGGGCGAGCCAGGGCTGAAGGCAAAGCAGAGAGTTTTTTGGTGGAGCGATGGCACCATCTGCTGGCTGACAAGCATGGGAGCAGGCTCACTTCAAATGAGTTCCTGAGGCCATTTCCAAGCAGGAGGCACTCCGGCTGCACAGGCTCGAGAGTCCTGCTTAGGGCTTCCCTCTGGCAACAGAGTGGGTGCCAAGGGCCTGTGGGTGGGAAGGGGCTCGGAAGCCACAGGGGAGGCTTTGGGCCCCCAGTGCTCTCCGATGGAAAACGCTGCAGGCCCCAGCATCCAGGAACTCCTCCAAGGCTGGGCAGTGGGCAAGCTGTCCACAACCGAAGGCTCCCTGCCAAGTGCTGCAGGCCTTTCTGCATGGCTCAGCGGCAGCTTCCTTGTAGGCTGCTGGTCCAGGGGCGTGTGTGCCCTGGTCCAGAGTGCTGTAGGAGGAGCTCCTAGCAAGGGGAGAGCAAGCCCCTTGTTTCCTTGGCGGAGACTGGCCTGTGCACACAGAGGCCTGCCAGCAGTGAAGACAGTGCAGGCAGCGAGGGCGTGTGGCAGGCAGCAAAGAGGTGGCAGGAGTCCTGCTTGCAAGTGGGGTCATGCCTGTCTTGTGCTCAGGCCCCAGTGGCCACGTGCACACACAGCCTCTGGACCCGCAGCTTCCCAGCAGTGCAAGACACACACAGGCAACACCCTGGGGCCTGCTCGCCTGAACTGTGCTCTGTCGAGGTCCTGCTGGCTGGCAGTGGCCTAGGCCAGCACAGGCCCTAGGGAGGCCTGGCTGAGCCTGGGATGGGTCCCAAACTAGCAGTGCCCAGGGAAAGCCTGGGACTGGAGGCCAGGCTACAGGCTCATTCCAGCTGGAGCCTGGTGCACAGAGCCTTCAGCTGGGACTTGCCGGGGGAATGCTCAGCACAGTGGCTTTGGCCTGCCATCCACGTTCCTCACTCGGGCCCTTCTGCCTGTTAGACCCACACTCCCTAGAAGTGTGTTCCTGAGGCAGTTGGACAGTTGGGGAAGTGGAGGCTCTCCCAGCATGGGAGGTCTGCCCAGAACATTGCTCTGTGTCCAAAGAGGATTCCCTGCACCTCAGGCACTGGGGAGAGATTTTGTGCACACAGGAGACCCTTGGCACATGCAGTGTTTCCCCACGGAAAGCAGTGTGAGAAGGAGCCCCTGCCAGGGAAGCATGGCCCTCTGCCACAGAAGCCCTCCATGCCACAGGCTGTCATGGACTCGGCTATAGGCCTTTGTGGCTGGAGAGACGGCAGCTCCTCTGGAGGCTCTAGGTCAGTGTGCACTCCCCTTTGAGGAAACGAGGCGTGTGGGAAGATTCCCTGCCCAAGAATGGCAAGCAGCCTGCTCCTTCCAATGAGACGCATGTTTTGTGTGAGAGGCTTGGCAGCAGAGAAGAAGCAAGAGGGGCAGCCAGAGGGGCAGCCAGAGAGGGGATGTGCACGCAGCTTGAAGGCCCCAGATCTCCTACATCCCAACCAGGGCATGCCGGCTCTGCCCAGCAGGCCCCATTCACAGGAGGGCACCCAGCTTCAGGATCTGCCCTTTCCCAGCCCTGAAACCACACACAGGCCCCACGCTGAGCCCTGCCAAGGGGGAACTTTGCTCCCCGCCTGGGCCGAATGGCACGACTGGGTTAGGGCAGAGAAGGCCCTGGGAGGCCTTCAGGGTGCTGCCACAGCATAGCAGTGCTCAGGCAAAGGCACTCTGCTTTCTGTAGGCTGGACGCACACTGGAGTTTCTGCTTGAGGCAGAGAGAGCTCAGCAGGGCGAGCCAGGGCTGAAGGCAAAGCAGAGAGTTTTTTGGTGGAGCGATGGCACCATCTGCTGGCTGACAAGCATGGGAGCAGGCTCACTTCAAATGAGTTCCTGAGGCCATTTCCAAGCAGGAGGCACTCAGGCTGCACAGGCTCGAGAGTCCTGCTTAGGACTTCCCTCTGGCAACAGAGTGGGTGCCAAGGGCCTGTGGGTGGGAAGGGGCTCAGAAGGCACAGGGGAGCCTTTGGGCCCCCAGTGCTCTCCCATGAAAAACGCTGCAGGCTCCATCATCCATGAGCTCCTCTGAGGCTTGGCAGAGGGCAAGCTGTCCACAGCCGAAGGCTCCCTGCCAAGTGCTGCAGGCCTTTCTGCATGGCTCAGCGGCAGCTTCCTTGCAGGCTGCTGGTCCAGGGGCGTGTGTGCCCTGGTCCAGAGTGCTGTAGGAGGAGCTCCTAGCAAGGGGAGAGCAAGCCCCTTGTTTCCTTGGCCTGGACTTGCCTGTGCACACAGAGGCCTGCCAGCAGTGAAGACAGTGCAGGCAGCGAGGGCGTGTGGCAGGCAGCAAAGAGGTGGCAGGAGTCCTGCTTGCACGTGGGGTCATGCCTGTCTTGTGCTCAGGCCCCAGTGGCCACGTGCACACACAGCCTCTGGACCCACAGCTTCCCAGCAGTGCAAGACACACACAGGCAACACCCTGGGGCCTGCTCGCCTGAACTGTGCTCTGTCGAGGTCCTGCTGGCTGGCAGTGGCCTAGGCCAGCACAGGCCCTAGGGAGGCCTGGCTGAGCCTGGGATGGGTCCCAAACTAGCAGTGCCCAGGGAAAGCCTGGGACTGGAGGCCAGGCTACAGGCTCATTCCAGCTGGAGCCTGGTGCACAGAGCCTTCAGCTGGGACTTGCCGGGGGAATGCTCAGCACAGTGGCTTTGGCCTGCCATCCACGTTCCTCACTCGGGCCCTTCTGCCTGTTAGACCCACACTCCCTAGAAGTGTGTTCCTGAGGCAGTTGGACAGTTGGGGAAGTGGAGGCTCTCCCAGCATGGGAGGTCTGCCCAGAACATTGCTCTGTGTCCAAAGAGGATTCCCTGCACCTCAGGCACTGGGGAGAGATTTTGTGCACACAGGAGAGCCTTGGCTCATGCAGTGTTTCCCCACGGAAAGCAGTGTGAGAAGGAGCCCCTGCCAGGGAAGCATGGCCCTCTGCCACAGAAGCCCTCCATGCCACAGGCTGTCATGGACTCGGCTATAGGCCTTTGTGGCTGGAGAGACGGCAGCTCCTCTGGAGGCTCTGGGTCAGTGTGCACTCCCCTTCGAGGAAACGAGGTGTGTGGGAAGATTCCCTGCCCAAGAATGGCAAGCAGCCTGCTCCTTCCAATGAGACGCACGTGTGGTGTGAGAGGCTTGGCAGCAGAGAAGAAGCAAGAGGGGCAGCCAGAGGGGCAGCCAGAGAGGGGATGTGCACGCAGCTTGAAGGCCCCAGATCTCCTACATCCCAACCAGGGCATGCCGGCTCTGCCCAGCAGGCCCCATTCACAGGAGGGCACCCAGCTTCAGGATCTGCCCTTTCCCAGCCCTGAAACCACACACAGGCCCCACGCTGAGCCCTGCCAAGGGGGAACTTTGCTCCCCGCCTGGGCCGAATGGCACGACTGGGTTAGGGCAGAGAAGGCCCTGGGAGGCCTTCAGGGTGCTGCCACAGCATAGCAGTGCTCAGGCAAAGGCACTCTGCTTTCTGTAGGCTGGACGCACACTGGAGTTTCTGCTTGAGGCAGAGAGAGCTCAGCAGGGCGAGCCAGGGCTGAAGGCAAAGCAGAGAGTTTTTTGGTGGAGCGATGGCACCATCTGCTGGCTGCCAAGCATGGGAGCAGCCTCACTTCAAATGAGTTCCTGAGGCCATTTCCAAGCAGGAGGCACTCTGGCTGCACAAGCTCGAGAGCCCTGCTTAGGACTTCCCTCTGGCAGCAGAGTGGGTGCCAAGGGCCTGGGGGTGGGAAGGGGCTCGGAAGGCACAGGGGAGCCTTTGGGCCCCCAGTGCTCTCCCATGTAAAACGCTACAGGCCCCAGCATCCACGAACTGCTCCGAGGCTGGGCAGTGGGCAAGCTGTCCACAGCCGAAGGCTCCCTGCCAAGTGCTGCAGGCCTTTCTGCATGGCTCAGCGGCAGCTTCCTTGTAGGCTGCTGGTCCAGGGGCGTGTGTGCCCTGGTCCAGAGTGCTGTAGGAGGAGCTCCTAGCAAGGGGAGAGCAAGCCCCTTGTTTCCTTGGCGGAGACTGGCCTGTGCACACAGAGGCCTGCCAGCAGTGAAGACAGTGCAGGCAGCGAGGGCGTGTGGCAGGCAGCAAAGAGGTGGCAGGAGTCCTGCTTGCAAGTGGGGTCATGCCTGTCTTGTGCTCAGGCCCCAGTGGCCACGTGCACACACAGCCTCTGGACCCGCAGCTTCCCAGCAGTGCAAGACACACACAGGCAACACCCTGGGGCCTGCTCGCCTGAACTGTGCTCTGTCGAGGTCCTGCTGGCTGGCAGTGGCCTAGGCCAGCACAGGCCCAAGGGAGGCCTGGCTGAGCCTGGGATGGGTCCCAAACTAGCAGTGCCCAGGGAAAGCCTGGGACTGGAGGCCAGGCTACAGGCTCATTCCAGCTGGAGCCTGGTGCACAGAGCCTTCAGCTGGGACTTGCCGGGGGAATGCTCAGCACAGTGGCTTTGGCCTGCCATCCACGTTCCTCACTCGGGCCCTTCTGCCTGTTAGACCCACACTCCCTAGAAGTGTGTTCCTGAGGCAGTTGGACAGTTGGGGAAGTGGAGGCTCTCCCAGCATGGGAGGTCTGCCCAGAACATTGCTCTGTGTCCAAAGAGGATTCCCTGCACCTCAGGCACTGGGGAGAGATTTTGTGCACACAGGAGAGCCTTGGCACATGCAGTGTTTCCCCACGGAAAGCAGTGTGAGAAGGAGCCCCTGCCAGGGAAGCATGGCCCTCTGCCACAGAAGCCCTCCATGCCACAGGCTGTCATGGACTCGGCTATAGGCCTTTGTGGCTGGAGAGACGGCAGCTCCTCTGGAGGCTCTGGGTCAGTGTGCACTCCCCTTCGAGGAAACGAGGTATGTGGGAAGATTCCCTGCCCAAGAATGGCAAGCAGCCTGCTCCTTCCAATGAGACGCACGTGTGGTGTGAGAGGCTTGGCAGCAGAGAAGAAGCAAGAGGGGCAGCCAGAGGGGCAGCCAGAGAGGGGATGTGCACGCAGCTTGAAGGCCCCAGATCTCCTACATCCCAACCAGGGCATGCCGGCTCTGCCCAGCAGGCCCCATTCACAGGAGGGCACCCAGCTTCAGGATCTGCCCTTTCCCAGCCCTGAAACCACACACAGGCCCCACGCTGAGCCCTGCCAAGGGGGAAGTTTGCTTCCCGCCTGGGCCGAATGGCACGACTGGGTTAGGGCAGAGAAGGCCCTGGGAGGCCTTCAGGGTGCTGCCACAGCATAGCAGTGCTCAGGCAAAGGCACTCTGCTTTCTGTAGGCTGGACGCACACTGGAGTTTCTGCTTGAGGCAGAGAGAGCTCAGCAGGGCGAGCCAGGGCTGAAGGCAAAGCAGAGAGTTTTCTGGTGGAGCGATTGCTGACAAGCATGGGAGAAGCCTCAGTCCAAATGAGTTCCTGAGGCCATTTCCAAGCAGGAGGCACTCCGGCTGCACAGGCTCGAGAGTCCTTCTTAGGGCTAACCTCTGGCAACAGAGTGGGTGCCAAGGGCCTGTGGGTGGGAAGGGGCTCGGAAGCCACAGGGGAGGCTTTGGGCCCCCAGTGCTCTCCGATGGAAAACACTGCAGGCCCCAGCATCCAGGTACTCCTCCAAGCCTGGGCAGTGGGCAAGCTGTCCACAACCGAAGGCTCCCTGCCAAGTGCTGCAGGCCTTTCTGCATGGCTCAGCGGCAGCTTCCTTGTAGGCTGCTGGTCCAGGGGCGTGTGTGCCCTGGTCCAGAGTGCTGTAGGAGGAGCTCCTAGCAAGGGGAGAGCAAGCCCCTTGTTTCCTTGGCGGAGACTGGCCTGTGCACACAGAGGCCTGCCAGCAGTGAAGACAGTGCAGGCAGCGAGGGCGTGTGGCAGGCAGCAAAGAGGTGGCAGGAGTCCTGCTTGCAAGTGGGGTCATGCCTGTCTTGTGCTCAGGCCCCAGTGGCCACGTGCACACACAGCCTCTGGACCCGCAGCTTCCCAGCAGTGCAAGACACACACAGGCAACACCCTGGGGCCTGCTCGCCTGAACTGTGCTCTGTCGAGGTCCTGCTGGCTGGCAGTGGCCTAGGCCAGCACAGGCCCTAGGGAGGCCTGGCTGAGCCTGGGATGGGTCCCAAACTAGCAGTGCCCAGGGAAAGCCTGGGACTGGAGGCCAGGCTACAGGCTCATTCCAGCTTGAGCCTGGTGCACAGAGCCTTCAGCTGGGACTTGCCGGGGGAATGCTCAGCACAGTGGCTTTGGCCTGCCATCCACGTTCCTCACTCGGGCCCTTCTGCCTGTTAGACCCACACTCCCTAGAAGTGTGTTCCTGAGGCAGTTGGACAGTTGGGGAAGTGGAGGCTCTCCCAGCATGGGAGGTCTGCCCAGAACATTGCTCTGTGTCCAAAGAGGATTCCCTGCACCTCAGGCACTGGGGAGAGATTTTGTGCACACAGGAGAGCCTTGGCACATGCAGTGTTTCCCCACGGAAAGCAGTGTGAGAAGGAGCCCCTGCCAGGGAAGCATGGCCCTCTGCCACAGAAGCCCTCCATGCCACAGGCTGTCATGGACTCGGCTATAGGCCTTTGTGGCTGGAGAGACGGCAGCTCCTCTGGAGGCTCTGGGTCAGTGTGCACTCCCCTTCGAGGAAACGAGGCGTGTGGGAAGATTCCCTGCCCAAGAATGGCAAGCAGCCTGCTCCTTCCAATGAGACGCACGTGTGGTGTGAGAGGCTTGGCAGCAGAGAAGAAGCAAGAGGGGCAGCCAGAGGGGCAGCCAGAGAGGGGATGTGCACGCAGCTTGAAGGCCCCAGATCTCCTACATCCCAACCAGGGCATGCCGGCTCTGCCCAGCAGGCCCCATTCACAGGAGGGCACCCAGCTTCAGGATCTGCCCTTTCCCAGCCCTGAAACCACACACAGGCCCCACGCTGAGCCCTGCCAAGGGGGAACTTTGCTCCCCGCCTGGGCCGAATGGCACGACTGGGTTAGGGCAGAGAAGGCCCTGGGAGGCCTTCAGGGTGCTGCCACAGCATAGCAGTGCTCAGGCAAAGGCACTCTGCTTTCTGTAGGCTGGACGCACACTGGAGTTTCTGCTTGAGGCAGAGAGAGCTCAGCAGGGCGAGCCAGGGCTGAAGGCAAAGCAGAGAGTTTTTTGGTGGAGCGATGGCACCATCAGCTGGCTGACAAGCATGGGAGCAGCCTCACTTCAAATGAGTTCCTGAGGCCATTTCCAAGCAGGAGGCACTCCAGCTGCACAGGCTCGAGAGTCCTGCTTAGGGCTTCCCTCTGGCAACAGAGTGGGTGCCAAGGGCCTGTGGGTGGGAAGGGGCTCGGAAGCCACAGGGGAGCCTTTGGGCCCCCAGTGCTCTCCGATGGAAAACGCTGCAGGCCCCAGCATCCAGGAACTCCTCCAAGGCTGGGCAGTGGGCAAGCTGTCCACAACCGAAGGCTCCCTGCCAAGTGCTGCAGGCCTTTCTGCATGGCTCAGCGGCAGCTTCCTTGTAGGCTGCTGGTCCAGGGGCGTGTGTGCCCTGGTCCAGAGTGCTGTAGGAGGAGCTCCTAGCAAGGGGAGAGCAAGCCCCTTGTTTCCTTGGCGGAGACTGGCCTGTGCACACAGAGGCCTGCCAGCAGTGAAGACAGTGCAGGCAGCGAGGGCGTGTGGCAGGCAGCAAAGAGGTGGCAGGAGTCCTGCTTGCAAGTGGGGTCATGCCTGTCTTGTGCTCAGGCCCCAGTGGCCACGTGCACACACAGCCTCTGGACCCGCAGCTTCCCAGCAGTGCAAGACACACACAGGCAACACCCTGGGGCCTGCTCGCCTGAACTGTGCTCTGTCGAGGTCCTGCTGGCTGGCAGTGGCCTAGGCCAGCACAGGCCCTAGGGAGGCCTGGCTGAGCCTGGGATGGGTCCCAAACTAGCAGTGCCCAGGGAAAGCCTGGGACTGGAGGCCAGGCTACAGGCTCATTCCAGCTGGAGCCTGGTGCACAGAGCCTTCAGCTGGGACTTGCCGGGGGAATGCTCAGCACAGTGGCTTTGGCCTGCCATCCACGTTCCTCACTCGGGCCCTTCTGCCTGTTAGACCCACACTCCCTAGAAGTGTGTTCCTGAGGCAGTTGGACAGTTGGGGAAGTGGAGGCTCTCCCAGCATGGGAGGTCTGCCCAGAACATTGCTCTGTGTCCAAAGAGGATTCCCTGCACCTCAGGCACTGGGGAGAGATTTTGTGCACACAGGAGAGCCTTGGCACATGCAGTGTTTCCCCACGGAAAGCAGTGTGAGAAGGAGCCCCTGCCAGGGAAGCATGGCCCTCTGCCACAGAAGCCCTCCATGCCACAGGCTGTCATGGACTCGGCTATAGGCCTTTGTGGCTGGAGAGACGGCAGCTCCTCTGGAGGCTCTGGGTCAGTGTGCACTCCCCTTCGAGGAAATGAGGTGTGTGGGAAGTTTCCCTGCCCAAGAATGGCAAGCAGCCTGCTCCTTCCAATGAGACGCACGTGTGGTGTGAGAGGCTTGGCAGCAGAGAAGAAGCAAGAGGGGCAGCCAGAGGGGCAGCCAGAGAGGGGATGTGCACGCAGCTTGAAGGCCCCAGATCTCCTACATCCCAACCAGGGCATGCCGGCTCTGCCCAGCAGGCCCCATTCACAGGAGGGCACCCAGCTTCAGGATCTGCCCTTTCCCAGCCCTGAAACCACACACAGGCCCCACGCTGAGCCCATCCAAGGGGGAACTTTGCTCCCCGCATGGGCCGAATGGCACGACTGGGTTAGGGCAGAGAAGGCCCTGGGAGGCCTTCAGGGTGCTGCCACAGCATAGCAGTGCTCAGGCAAAGGCACTCTGCTTTCTGTAGGCTGGACGCACACTGGAGTTTCTGCTTGAGGCAGAGAGAGCTCAGCAGGGCGAGCCAGGGCTGAAGGCAAAGCAGAGAGTTTTTTGGTGGAGCGATGGCACCATCTGCTGGCTGCCAAGCATGGGAGCAGCCTCACTTCAAATGAGTTCCTGAGGCCATTTCCAAGCAGGAGGCACTCCAGCTGCACAGGCTCGAGAGTCCTGCTTAGGGCTTCCCTCTGGCAACAGAGTGGGTGCCAAGGGCCTGTGGGTGGGAAGGGGCTCGGAAGCCACAGGGGAGGCTTTGGGCCCCCAGTGCTCTCCGATGGAAAACGCTGCAGGCCCCAGCATCCAGGAACTCCTCCAAGGCTGGGCAGTGGGCAAGCTGTCCACAACCGAAGGCTCCCTGCCAAGTGCTGCAGGCCTTTCTGCATGGCTCAGCGGCAGCTTCCTTGTAGGCTGCTGGTCCAGGGGCGTGTGTGCCCTGGTCCAGAGTGCTGTAGGAGGAGCTCCTAGCAAGGGGAGAGCAAGCCCCTTGTTTCCTTGGCGGAGACTGGCCTGTGCACACAGAGGCCTGCCAGCAGTGAAGACAGTGCAGGCAGCGAGGGCGTGTGGCAGGCAGCAAAGAGGTGGCAGGAGTCCTGCTTGCAAGTGGGGTCATGCCTGTCTTGTGCTCAGGCCCCAGTGGCCACGTGCACACACAGCCTCTGGACCCGCAGCTTCCCAGCAGTGCAAGACACACACAGGCAACACCCTGGGGCCTGCTCGCCTGAACTGTGCTCTGTCGAGGTCCTGCTGGCTGGCAGTGGCCTAGGCCAGCACAGGCCCTAGGGAGGCCTGGCTGAGCCTGGGATGGGTCCCAAACTAGCAGTGCCCAGGGAAAGCCTGGGACTGGAGGCCAGGCTACAGGCTCATTCCAGCTGGAGCCTGGTGCACAGAGCCTTCAGCTGGGACTTGCCGGGGGAATGCTCAGCACAGTGGCTTTGGCCTGCCATCCACGTTCCTCACTCGGGCCCTTCTGCCTGTTAGACCCACACTCCCTAGAAGTGTGTTCCTGAGGCAGTTGGACAGTTGGGGAAGTGGAGGCTCTCCCAGCATGGGAGGTCTGCCCAGAACATTGCTCTGTGTCCAAAGAGGATTCCCTGCACCTCAGGCACTGGGGAGAGATTTTGTGCACACAGGAGAGCCTTGGCACATGCAGTGTTTCCCCACGGAAAGCAGTGTGAGAAGGAGCCCCTGCCAGGGAAGCATGGCCCTCTGCCACAGAAGCCCTCCATGCCACAGGCTGTCATGGACTCGGCTATAGGCCTTTGTGGCTGGAGAGACGGCAGCTCCTCTGGAGGCTCTGGGTCAGTGTGCACTCCCCTTCGAGGAAACGAGGTGTGTGGGAAGATTCCCTGCCCAAGAATGGCAAGCAGCCTGCTCCTTCCAATGAGACGCACGTGTGGTGTGAGAGGCTTGGCAGCAGAGAAGAAGCAAGAGGGGCAGCCAGAGGGGCAGCCAGAGAGGGGATGTGCACGCAGCTTGAAGGCCCCAGATCTCCTACATCCCAACCAGGGCATGCCGGCTCTGCCCAGCAGGCCCCATTCACAGGAGGGCACCCAGCTTCAGGATCTGCCCTTTCCCAGCCCTGAAACCACACACAGGCCCCACGCTGAGCCCTGCCAAGGGGGAACTTTGCTCCCCGCCTGGGCCGAATGGCACGACTGGGTTAGGGCAGAGAAGGCCCTGGGAGGCCTTCAGGGTGCTGCCACAGCATAGCAGTGCTCAGGCAAAGGCACTCTGCTTTCTGTAGGCTGGACGCACACTGGAGTTTCTGCTTGAGGCAGAGAGAGCTCAGCAGGGCGAGCCAGGGCTGAAGGCAAAGCAGAGAGTTTTTTGGTGGAGCGATGGCACCATCTGCTGGCTGCCAAGCATGGGAGCAGCCTCACTTCAAATGAGTTCCTGAGGCCATTTCCAAGCAGGAGGCACTCCGGCTGCACAGGCTCGAGAGTCCTGCTTAGGGCTTCCCTCTGGCAACAGAGTGGGTGCCAAGGGCCTGTGGGTGGGAAGGGGCTCGGAAGCCACAGGGGAGGCTTTGGGCCCCCAGTGCTCTCCGATGGAAAACGCTGCAGGCCCCAGCATCCAGGAACTCCTCCAAGGCTGGGCAGTGGGCAAGCTGTCCACAACCGAAGGCTCCCTGCCAAGTGCTGCAGGCCTTTCTGCATGGCTCAGCGGCAGCTTCCTTGTAGGCTGCTGGTCCAGGGGCGTGTGTGCCCTGGTCCAGAGTGCTGTAGGAGGAGCTCCTAGCAAGGGGAGAGCAAGCCCCTTGTTTCCTTGGCGGAGACTGGCCTGTGCACACAGAGGCCTGCCAGCAGTGAAGACAGTGCAGGCAGCGAGGGCGTGTGGCAGGCAGCAAAGAGGTGGCAGGAGTCCTGCTTGCAAGTGGGGTCATGCCTGTCTTGTGCTCAGGCCCCAGTGGCCACGTGCACACACAGCCTCTGGACCCACAGCTTCCCAGCAGTGCAAGACACACACAGGCAACACCCTGGGGCCTGCTCGCCTGAACTGTGCTCTGTCGAGGTCCTGCTGGCTGGCAGTGGCCTAGGCCAGCACAGGCCCTAGGGAGGCCTGGCTGAGCCTGGGATGGGTCCCAAACTAGCAGTGCCCAGGGAAAGCCTGGGACTGGAGGCCAGGCTACAGGCTCATTCCAGCTGGAGCCTGGTGCACAGAGCCTTCAGCTGGGACTTGCCGGGGGAATGCTCAGCACAGTGGCTTTGGCCTGCCATCCACGTTCCTCACTCGGGCCCTTCTGCCTGTTAGACCCACACTCCCTAGAAGTGTGTTCCTGAGGCAGTTGGACAGTTGGGGAAGTGGAGGCTCTCCCAGCATGGGAGGTCTGCCCAGAACATTGCTCTGTGTCCAAAGAGGATTCCCTGCACCTCAGGCACTGGGGAGAGATTTTGTGCACACAGGAGAGCCTTGGCACATGCAGTGTTTCCCCACGGAAAGCAGTGTGAGAAGGAGCCCCTGCCAGGGAAGCATGGCCCTCTGCCACAGAAGCCCTCCATGCCACAGGCTGTCATGGACTCGGCTATAGGCCTTTGTGGCTGGAGAGACGGCAGCTCCTCTGGAGGCTCTGGGTCAGTGTGCACTCCCCTTCGAGGAAACGAGGCGTGTGGGATGATTCCCTGCCCAAGAATGGCAAGCAGCCTGCTCCTTCCAATGAGACGCACGTGTGGTGTGAGAGGCTTGGCAGCAGAGAAGAAGCAAGAGGGGCAGCCAGAGGGGCAGCCAGAGAGGGGATGTGCACGCAGCTTGAAGGCCCCAGATCTCCTACATCCCAACCAGGGCATGCCGGCTCTGCCCAGCAGGCCCCATTCACAGGAGGGCACCCAGCTTCAGGATCTGCCCTTTCCCAGCCCTGAAACCACACACAGGCCCCACGCTGAGCCCTGCCAAGGGGGAGCTTTGCTCCCCGCCTGGGCCGAATGGCACGACTGGGTTAGGGCAGAGAAGGCCCTGGGAGGCCTTCAGGGTGCTGCCACAGCATAGCAGTGCTCAGGCAAAGGCACTCTGCTTTCTGTAGGCTGGACGCACACTGGAGTTTCTGCTTGAGGCAGAGAGAGCTCAGCAGGGCGAGCCAGGGCTGAAGGCAAAGCAGAGAGTTTTTTGGTGGAGCGATGGCACCATCTGCTGGCTGACAAGCATGGGAGCAGCCTCACTTCAAATGAGTTCCTGAGGCCATTTCCAAGCAGGAGGCACTCCGGCTGCACAGGCTCGAGAGTCCTGCTTAGGGCTTCCCTCTGGCAACAGAGTGGGTGCCAAGGGCCTGTGGGTGGGAAGGGGCTCGGAAGCCACAGGGGAGGCTTTGGGCCCCCAGTGCTCTCCGATGGAAAACGATGCAGGCCCCAGCATCCAGGAACTCCTCCAAGGCTGGGCAGTGGGCAAGCTGTCCACAACCGAAGGCTCCCTGCCAAGTGCTGCAGGCCTTTCTGCATGGCTCAGCGGCAGCTTCCTTGTAGGCTGCTGGTCCAGGGGCGTGTGTGCCCTGGTCCAGAGTGCTGTAGGAGGAGCTCCTAGCAAGGGGAGAGCAAGCCCCTTGTTTCCTTGGCGGAGACTGGCCTGTGCACACAGAGGCCTGCCAGCAGTGAAGACAGTGCAGGCAGCGAGGGCGTGTGGCAGGCAGCAAAGAGGTGGCAGGAGTCCTGCTTGCAAGTGGGGTCATGCCTGTCTTGTGCTCAGGCCCCAGTGGCCACGTGCACACACAGCCTCTGGACCCGCAGCTTCCCAGCAGTGCAAGACACACACAGGCAACACCCTGGGGCCTGCTCACCTGAACTGTGCTCTGTCGAGGTCCTGCTGGCTGGCAGTGGCCTAGGCCAGCACAGGCCCTAGGGAGGCCTGGCTGAGCCTGGGATGGGTCCCAAACTAGCAGTGCCCAGGGAAAGCCTGGGACTGGAGGCCAGGCTACAGGCTCATTCCAGCTGGAGCCTGGTGCACAGAGCCTTCAGCTGGGACTTGCCGGGGGAATGCTCAGCACAGTGGCTTTGGCCTGCCATCCACGTTCCTCACTCGGGCCCTTCTGCCTGTTAGACCCACACTCCCTAGAAGTGTGTTCCTGAGGCAGTTGGACAGTTGGGGAAGTGGAGGCTCTCCCAGCATGGGAGGTCTGCCCAGAACATTGCTCTGTGTCCAAAGAGGATTCCCTGCACCTCAGGCACTGGGGAGAGATTTTGTGCACACAGGAGACCCTTGGCACATGCAGTGTTTCCCCACGGAAAGCAGTGTGAGAAGGAGCCCCTGCCAGGGAAGCATGGCCCTCTGCCACAGAAGCCCTCCATGCCACAGGCTGTCATGGACTCGGCTATAGGCCTTTGTGGCTGGAGAGACGGCAGCTCCTCTGGAGGCTCTAGGTCAGTGTGCACTCCCCTTTGAGGAAACGAGGCGTGTGGGATGATTCCCTGCCCAAGAATGGCAAGCAGCCTGCTCCTTCCAATGAGACGCATGTGTTGTGTGAGAGGCTTGGCAGCAGAGAAGAAGCAAGAGGGGCAGCCAGAGGGGCAGCCAGAGAGGGGATGTGCACGCAGCTTGAAGGCCCCAGATCTCCTACATCCCAACCAGGGCATGCCGGCTCTGCCCAGCAGGCCCCATTCACAGGAGGGCACCCAGCTTCAGGATCTGCCCTTTCCCAGCCCTGAAACCACACACAGGCCCCACGCTGAGCCCTGCCAAGGGGGAACTTTGCTCCCCGCCTGGGCCGAATGGCACGACTGGGTTAGGGCAGAGAAGGCCCTGGGAGGCCTTCAGGGTGCTGCCACAGCATAGCAGTGCTCAGGCAAAGGCACTCTGCTTTCTGTAGGCTGGACGCACACTGGAGTTTCTGCTTGAGGCAGAGAGAGCTCAGCAGGGCGAGCCAGGGCTGAAGGCAAAGCAGAGAGTTTTCTGGTGGAGCGATTGCTGACAAGCATGGGAGAAGCCTCAGTCCAAATGAGTTCCTGAGGCCATTTCCAAGCAGGAGGCACTCCGGCTGCACAGGCTCGAGAGTCCTTCTTAGGGCTAACCTCTGGCAACAGAGTGGGTGCCAAGGGCCTGTGGGTGGGAAGGGGCTCGGAAGCCACAGGGGAGGCTTTGGGCCCCCAGTGCTCTCCGATGGAAAACACTGCAGGCCCCAGCATCCAGGTACTCCTCCAAGGCTGGGCAGTGGGCAAGCTGTCCACAACCGAAGGCTCCCTGCCAAGTGCTGCAGGCCTTTCTGCATGGCTCAGCGGCAGCTTCCTTGCAGGCTGCTGGTCCAGGGGCGTGTGTGCCCTGGTCCAGAGTGCTGTAGGAGGAGCTCCTAGCAAGGGGAGAGCAAGCCCCTTGTTTCCTTGGCCTGGACTGGCCTGTGCACACAGAGGCCTGCCAGCAGTGAAGACAGTGCAGGCAGCGAGGGCGTGTGGCAGGCAGCAAAGAGGTGGCAGGAGTCCTGCTTGCAAGTGGGGTCATGCCTGTCTTGTGCTCAGGCCCCAGTGGCCACGTGCACACACAACCTCTGGACCCGCAGCTTCCCAGCAGTGCAAGACACACACAGGCAACACCCTGGGGCCTGCTCGCATGAACTGTGCTCTGTCGAGGTCCTGCTGGCTGGCAGTGGCCTAGGCCAGCACAGGCCCTAGGGAGGCCTGGCTGAGCCTGGGATGGGTCCCAAACTAGCAGTGCCCAGGGAAAGCCTGGGACTGGAGGCCAGGCTACAGGCTCATTCCAGCTTGAGCCTGGTGCACAGAGCCTTCAGCTGGGACTTGCCGGGGGAATGCTCAGCACAGTGGCTTTGGCCTGCCATCCACGTTCCTCACTCGGGCCCTTCTGCCTGTTAGACCCACACTCCCTAGAAGTGTGTTCCTGAGGCAGTTGGACAGTTGGGGAAGTGGAGGCTCTCCCAGCATGGGAGGTCTGCCCAGAACATTGCTCTGTGTCCAAAGAGGATTCCCTGCACCTCAGGCACTGGGGAGAGATTTTGTGCACACAGGAGAGCCTTGGCACACGCAGTGTTTCCCCACGGAAAGCAGTGTGAGAAGGAGCCCCTGCCAGGGAAGCATGGCCCTCTGCCACAGAAGCCCTCCATGCCACAGGCTGTCATGGACTCGGCTACAGGCCTTTGTGGCTGGAGAGACGGCAGCTCCTCTGGAGGCTCTGGGTCAGTGTGCACTCCCCTTCGAGGAAACGAGGCGTGTGGGAAGATTCCCTGCCCAAGAATGGCAAGCAGCCTGCTCCTTCCAATGAGACGCACGTGTGGTGTGAGAGGCTTGGCAGCAGAGAAGAAGCAAGAGGGGCAGCCAGAGGGGCAGCCAGAGAGGGGATGTGCACGCAGCTTGAAGGCCCCAGATCTCCTACATCCCAACCAGGGCATGCCGGCTCTGCCCAGCAGGCCCCATTCACAGGAGGGCACCCAGCTTCAGGATCTGCCCTTTCCCAGCCCTGAAACCACACACAGGCCCCACGCTGAGCCCTGCCAAGGGGGAAGTTTGCTTCCCGCCTGGGCCGAATGGCACGACTGGGTTAGGGCAGAGAAGGCCCTGGGAGGCCTTCAGGGTGCTGCCACAGCATAGCAGTGCTCAGGCAAAGGCACTCTGCTTTCTGTAGGCTGGACGCACACTGGAGTTTCTGCTTGAGGCAGAGAGAGCTCAGCAGGGCGAGCCAGGGCTGAAGGCAAAGCAGAGAGTTTTTTGGTGGAGCGATGGCACCATCTGCTGGCTGCCAAGCATGGGAGCAGCCTCACTTCAAATGAGTTCCTGAGGCCATTTCCAAGCAGGAGGCACTCTGGCTGCACAAGCTCGAGAGCCCTGCTTAGGACTTCCCTCTGGCAACAGAGTGGGTGCCAAGGGCCTGTGGGTGGGAAGGGGCTCGGAAGGCACAGGGGAGCCTTTGGGCCCCCAGTGCTCTCCCATGGAAAACGCTGCAGGCCCCAGCATCCACGAACTCCTCCGAGGCTGGGCAGTGGGCAAGCTGTCCACAGCCGAAGGCTCCCTGCCAAGTGCTGCAGGCCTTTCTGCATGGCTCAGCGGCAGCTTCCTTGCAGGCTGCTGGTCCAGGGGCGTGTGTGCCCTGGTCCAGAGTGCTGTAGGAGGAGCTCCTAGCAAGGGGAGAGCAAGCCCCTTGTTTCCTTGGCGGAGACTGGCCTGTGCACACAGAGGCCTGCCAGCAGTGAAGACAGTGCAGGCAGCGAGGGCGTGTGGCAGGCAGCAAAGAGGTGGCAGGAGTCCTGCTTGCAAGTGGGGTCATGCCTGTCTTGTGCTCAGGCCCCAGTGGCCACGTGCACACACAGCCTCTGGACCCGCAGCTTCCCAGCAGTGCAAGACACACACAGGCAACACCCTGGGGCCTGCTCGCATGAACTGTGCTCTGTCGAGGTCCTGCTGGCTGGCAGTGGCCTAGGCCAGCACAGGCCCTAGGGAGGCCTGGCTGAGCCTGGGATGGGTCCCAAACTAGCAGTGCCCAGGGAAAGCCTGGGACTGGAGGCCAGGCTGCAGGCTCATTCCAGCTTGAGCCTGGTGCACAGAGCCTTCAGCTGGGACTTGCCGGGGGAATGCTCAGCACAGTGGCTTTGGCCTGCCATCCACGTTCCTCACTCGGGCCCTTCTGCCTGTTAGACCCACACTCCCTAGAAGTGTGTTCCTGAGGCAGTTGGACAGTTGGGGAAGTGGAGGCTCTCCCAGCATGGGAGGTCTGCCCAGAACATTGCTCTGTGTCCAAAGAGGATTCCCTGCACCTCAGGCACTGGGGAGAGATTTTGTGCACACAGGAGACCCTTGGCACATGCAGTGTTTCCCCACGGAAAGCAGTGTGAGAAGGAGCCCCTGCCAGGGAAGCATGGCCCTCTGCCACAGAAGCCCTCCATGCCACAGGCTGTCATGGACTCGGCTATAGGCCTTTGTGGCTGGAGAGACGGCAGCTCCTCTGGAGGCTCTGGGTCAGTGTGCACTCGCCTTCGAGGAAACGAGGTATGTGGGAAGATTACCTGCCCAAGAATGGCAAGCAGCCTGCTCCTTCCAATGAGACGCACGTGTGGTGTGAGAGGCTTGGCAGCAGAGAAGAAGCAAGAGGGGCAGCCAGAGGGGCAGCCAGAGAGGGGATGTGCACGCAGCTTGAAGGCCCCAGATCTCCTACATCCCAACCAGGGCATGCCGGCTCTGCCCAGCAGGCCCCATTCACAGGAGGGCACCCAGCTTCAGGATCTGCCCTTTCCCAGCCCTGAAACCACACACAGGCCCCACGCTGAGCCCTGCCAAGGGGGAAGTTTTCTTCCCGCCTTGCCGAATGGCACGACTGGGTTAGGGCAGAGAAGGCCCTGGGAGGCCTTCAGGGTGCTGCCACAGCATAGCAGTGCTCAGGCAAAGGCACTCTGCTTTCTGTAGGCTGGACGCACACTGGAGTTTCTGCTTGAGGCAGAGAGAGCTCAGCAGGGCGAGCCAGGGCTGAAGGCAAAGCAGAGAGTTTTTTGGTGGAGCGATGGCACCATCTGCTGGCTGCCAAGCATGGGAGCAGCCTCACTTCAAATGAGTTCCTGAGGCCATTTCCAAGCAGGAGGCACTCTGGCTGCACAAGCTCGAGAGCCCTGCTTAGGACTTCCCTCTGGCAACAGAGTGGGTGCCAAGGGCCTGTGGGTGGGAAGGGGCTCGGAAGGCACAGGGGAGCCTTTGGGCCCCCAGTGCTCTCCCATGGAAAACGCTGCAGGCCCCAGCATCCAGGAACTCCTCCAAGGCTGGGCAGTGGGCAAGCTGTCCACAACCGAAGGCTCCCTGCCAAGTGCTGCAGGCCTTTCTGCATGGCTCAGCGGCAGCTTCCTTGTAGGCTGCTGGTCCAGGGGCGTGTGTGCCCTGGTCCAGAGTGCTGTAGGAGGAGCTCCTAGCAAGGGGAGAGCAAGCCCCTTGTTTCCTTGGCGGAGACTGGCCTGTGCACACAGAGGCCTGCCAGCAGTGAAGACAGTGCAGGCAGCGAGGGCGTGTGGCAGGCAGCAAAGAGGTGGCAGGAGTCCTGCTTGCAAGTGGGGTCATGCCTGTCTTGTGCTCAGGCCCCAGTGGCCACGTGCACACACAGCCTCTGGACCCGCAGCTTCCCAGCAGTGCAAGACACACACAGGCAACACCCTGGGGCCTGCTCGCCTGAACTGTGCTCTGTCGAGGTCCTGCTGGCTGGCAGTGGCCTAGGCCAGCACAGGCCCTAGGGAGGCCTGGCTGAGCCTGGGATGGGTCCCAAACTAGCAGTGCCCAGGGAAAGCCTGGGACTGGAGGCCAGGCTACAGGCTCATTCCAGCTGGAGCCTGGTGCACAGAGCCTTCAGCTGGGACTTGCCGGGGGAATGCTCAGCACAGTGGCTTTGGCCTGCCATCCACGTTCCTCACTCGGGCCCTTCTGCCTGTTAGACCCACACTCCCTAGAAGTGTGTTCCTGAGGCAGTTGGACAGTTGGGGAAGTGGAGGCTCTCCCAGCATGGGAGGTCTGCCCAGAACATTGCTCTGTGTCCAAAGAGGATTCCCTGCACCTCAGGCACTGGGGAGAGATTTTGTGCACACAGGAGAGCCTTGGCACATGCAGTGTTTCCCCACGGAAAGCAGTGTGAGAAGGAGGCCCTGCCAGGGAAGCATGGCCCTCTGCCACAGAAGCCCTCCATGCCACAGGCTGTCATGGACTCGGCTA
This sequence comes from Hippopotamus amphibius kiboko, assembly GCF_030028045.1. Taxonomy (NCBI): domain Eukaryota; kingdom Metazoa; phylum Chordata; class Mammalia; order Artiodactyla; family Hippopotamidae; genus Hippopotamus; species Hippopotamus amphibius. The sequence continues at coordinate 149,938 of NW_026648296.1, forward strand.
TAGGCCTTTGTGGCTGGAGAGACGGCAGCTCCTCTGGAGGCTCTGGGTCAGTGTGCACTCCCCTTCGAGGAAACGAGGCGTGTGGGAAGATTCCCTGCCCAAGAATGGCAAGCAGCCTGCTCCTTCCAATGAGACGCACGTGTGGTGTGAGAGGCTTGGCAGCAGAGAAGAAGCAAGAGGGGCAGCCAGAGGGGCAGCCAGAGAGGGGATGTGCACGCAGCTTGAAGGCCCCAGATCTCCTACATCCCAACCAGGGCATGCCGGCTCTGCCCAGCAGGCCCCATTCACAGGAGGGCACCCAGCTTCAGGATCTGCCCTTTCCCAGCCCTGAAACCACACACAGGCCCCACGCTGAGCCCTGCCAAGGGGGAAGTTTGCTTCCCGCCTGGGCCGAATGGCACGACTGGGTTAGGGCAGAGAAGGCCCTGGGAGGCCTTCAGGGTGCTGCCACAGCATAGCAGTGCTCAGGCAAAGGCACTCTGCTTTCTGTAGGCTGGACGCACACTGGAGTTTCTGCTTGAGGCAGAGAGAGCTCAGCAGGGCGAGCCAGGGCTGAAGGCAAAGCAGAGAGTTTTTTGGTGGAGCGATGGCACCATCTGCTGGCTGCCAAGCATGGGAGCAGCCTCACTTCAAATGAATTCCTGAGGCCATTTCCAAGCAGGAGGCACTCTGGCTGCACAAGCTCGAGAGCCCTGCTTAGGACTTCCCTCTGGCAACAGAGTGGGTGCCAAGGGCCTGTGGGTGGGAAGGGGCTCGGAAGGCACAGGGGAGCCTTTGGGCCCCCAGTGCTCTCCCATGGAAAACGCTGCAGGCCCCAGCATCCACGAACTCCTCCGAGGCTGGGCAGTGGGCAAGCTGTCCACAGCCGAAGGCTCCCTGCCAAGTGCTGCAGGCCTTTCTGCATGGCTCAGCGGCAGCTTCCTTGCAGGCTGCTGGTCCAGGGGCGTGTGTGCCCTGGTCCAGAGTGCTGTAGGAGGAGCTCCTAGCAAGGGGAGAGCAAGCCCCTTGTTTCCTTGGCGGAGACTGGCCTGTGCACACAGAGGCCTGCCAGCAGTGAAGACAGTGCAGGCAGCGAGGGCGTGTGGCAGGCAGCAAAGAGGTGGCAGGAGTCCTGCTTGCAAGTGGGGTCATGCCTGTCTTGTGCTCAGGCCCCAGTGGCCACGTGCACACACAGCCTCTGGACCCGCAGCTTCCCAGCAGTGCAAGACACACACAGGCAACACCCTGGGGCCTGCTCGCATGAACTGTGCTCTGTCGAGGTCCTGCTGGCTGGCAGTGGCCTAGGCCAGCACAGGCCCTAGGGAGGCCTGGCTGAGCCTGGGATGGGTCCCAAACTAGCAGTGCCCAGGGAAAGCCTGGGACTGGAGGCCAGGCTGCAGGCTCATTCCAGCTTGAGCCTGGTGCACAGAGCCTTCAGCTGGGACTTGCCGGGGGAATGCTCAGCACAGTGGCTTTGGCCTGCCATCCACGTTCCTCACTCGGGCCCTTCTGCCTGTTAGACCCACACTCCCTAGAAGTGTGTTCCTGAGGCAGTTGGACAGTTGGGGAAGTGGAGGCTCTCCCAGCATGGGAGGTCTGCCCAGAACATTGCTCTGTGTCCAAAGAGGATTCCCTGCACCTCAGGCACTGGGGAGAGATTTTGTGCACACAGGAGACCCTTGGCACATGCAGTGTTTCCCCACGGAAAGCAGTGTGAGAAGGAGCCCCTGCCAGGGAAGCATGGCCCTCTGCCACAGAAGCCCTCCATGCCACAGGCTGTCATGGACTCGGCTATAGGCCTTTGTGGCTGGAGAGACGGCAGCTCCTCTGGAGGCTCTGGGTCAGTGTGTACTCGCCTTCGAGGAAACGAGGTATGTGGGAAGATTCCCTGCCCAAGAATGGCAAGCAGCCTGCTCCTTCCAATGAGACGCACGTGTGGTGTGAGAGGCTTGGCAGCAGAGAAGAAGCAAGAGGGGCAGCCAGAGGGGCAGCCAGAGAGGGGATGTGCACGCAGCTTGAAGGCCCCAGATCTCCTACATCCCAACCAGGGCATGCCGGCTCTGCCCAGCAGGCCCCATTCACAGGAGGGCACCCAGCTTCAGGATCTGCCCTTTCCCAGCCCTGAAACCACACACAGGCCCCACGCTGAGCCCTGCCAAGGGGGAAGTTTTCTTCCCGCCTGGGCCGAATGGCACGACTGGGTTAGGGCAGAGAAGGCCCTGGGAGGCCTTCAGGGTGCTGCCACAGCATAGCAGTGCTCAGGCAAAGGCACTCTGCTTTCTGTAGGCTGGACGCACACTGGAGTTTCTGCTTGAGGCAGAGAGAGCTCAGCAGGGCGAGCCAGGGCTGAAGGCAAAGCAGAGAGTTTTTTGGTGGAGCGATGGCACCATCTGCTGGCTGCCAAGCATGGGAGCAGCCTCACTTCAAATGAGTTCCTGAGGCCATTTCCAAGCAGGAGGCACTCTGGCTGCACAAGCTCGAGAGCCCTGCTTAGGACTTCCCTCTGGCAACAGAGTGGGTGCCAAGGGCCTGTGGGTGGGAAGGGGCTCGGAAGGCACAGGGGAGCCTTTGGGCCCCCAGTGCTTTCCCATGGAAAACGCTGCAGGCCCCAGCATCCAGGAACTCCTCCAAGGCTGGGCAGTGGGCAAGCTGTCCACAACCGAAGGCTCCCTGCCAAGTGCTGCAGGCCTTTCTGCATGGCTCAGCGGCAGCTTCCTTGTAGGCTGCTGGTCCAGGGGCGTGTGTGCCCTGGTCCAGAGTGCTGTAGGAGGAGCTCCTAGCAAGGGGAGAGCAAGCCCCTTGTTTCCTTGGCGGAGACTGGCCTGTGCACACAGAGGCCTGCCAGCAGTGAAGACAGTGCAGGCAGCGAGGGCGTGTGGCAGGCAGCAAAGAGGTGGCAGGAGTCCTGCTTGCAAGTGGGGTCATGCCTGTCTTGTGCTCAGGCCCCAGTGGCCACGTGCACACACAGCCTCTGGACCCGCAGCTTCCCAGCAGTGCAAGACACACACAGGCAACACCCTGGGGCCTGCTCGCCTGAACTGTGCTCTGTCGAGGTCCTGCTGGCTGGCAGTGGCCTAGGCCAGCACAGGCCCTAGGGAGGCCTGGCTGAGCCTGGGATGGGTCCCAAACTAGCAGTGCCCAGGGAAAGCCTGGGACTGGAGGCCAGGCTACAGGCTCATTCCAGCTGGAGCCTGGTGCACAGAGCCTTCAGCTGGGACTTGCCGGGGGAATGCTCAGCACAGTGGCTTTGGCCTGCCATCCACGTTCCTCACTCGGGCCCTTCTGCCTGTTAGACCCACACTCCCTAGAAGTGTGTTCCTGAGGCAGTTGGACAGTTGGGGAAGTGGAGGCTCTCCCAGCATGGGAGGTCTGCCCAGAACATTGCTCTGTGTCCAAAGAGGATTCCCTGCACCTCAGGCACTGGGGAGAGATTTTGTGCACACAGGAGAGCCTTGGCACATGCAGTGTTTCCCCACGGAAAGCAGTGTGAGAAGGAGGCCCTGCCAGGGAAGCATGGCCCTCTGCCACAGAAGCCCTCCATGCCACAGGCTGTCATGGACTCGGCTATAGGCCTTTGTGGCTGGAGAGACGGCAGCTCCTCTGGAGGCTCTGGGTCAGTGTGCACTCCCCTTCGAGGAAACGAGGCGTGTGGGAAGATTCCCTGCCCAAGAATGGCAAGCAGCCTGCTCCTTCCAATGAGACGCACGTGTGGTGTGAGAGGCTTGGCAGCAGAGAAGAAGCAAGAGGGGCAGCCAGAGGGGCAGCCAGAGAGGGGATGTGCACGCAGCTTGAAGGCCCCAGATCTCCTACATCCCAACCAGGGCATGCCGGCTCTGCCCAGCAGGCCCCATTCACAGGAGGGCACCCAGCTTCAGGATCTGCCCTTTCCCAGCCCTGAAACCACACACAGGCCCCACGCTGAGCCCTGCCAAGGGGGAAGTTTGCTTCCCGCCTGGGCCGAATGGCACGACTGGGTTAGGGCAGAGAAGGCCCTGGGAGGCCTTCAGGGTGCTGCCACAGCATAGCAGTGCTCAGGCAAAGGCACTCTGCTTTCTGTAGGCTGGACACACACTGGAGTTTCTGCTTGAGGCAGAGAGAGCTCAGCAGGGCGAGCCAGGGCTGAAGGCAAAGCAGAGAGTTTTTTGGTGGAGCGATGGCACCATCTGCTGGCTGCCAAGCATGGGAGCAGCCTCACTTCAAATGAGTTCCTGAGGCCATTTCCAAGCAGGAGGCACTCTGGCTGCACAAGCTCGAGAGCCCTGCTTAGGACTTCCCTCTGGCAACAGAGTGGGTGCCAAGGGCCTGTGGGTGGGAAGGGGCTCGGAAGGCACAGGGGAGCCTTTAGGCCCCCAGTGCTCTCCGATGGAAAACGCTGCAGGCCCCAGCATCCACGAAGTCCTCCGAGGCTGGGCAGTGGGCAAGCTGTCCACAGCCGAAGGCTCCCTGCCAAGTGCTGCAGGCCTTTCTGCATGGCTCAGCGGCAGCTTCCTTGCAGGCTGCTGGTCCAGGGGCGTGTGTGCCCTGGTCCAGAGTGCTGTAGGAGGAGCTCCTAGCAAGGGGAGAGCAAGCCCCTTGTTTCCTTGGCGGAGACTGGCCTGTGCACACAGAGGCCTGCCAGCAGTGAAGACAGTGCAGGCAGCGAGGGCGTGTGGCAGGCAGCAAAGAGGTGGCAGGAGTCCTGCTTGCAAGTGGGGTCATGCCTGTCTTGTGCTCAGGCCCCAGTGGCCACGTGCACACACAGCCTCTGGACCCGCAGCTTCCCAGCAGTGCAAGACACACACAGGCAACACCCTGGGGCCTGCTCGCCTGAACTGTGCTCTGTCGAGGTCCTGCTGGCTGGCAGTGGCCTAGGCCAGCACAGGCCCTAGGGAGGCCTGGCTGAGCCTGGGATGGGTCCCAAACTAGCAGTGCCCAGGGAAAGCCTGGGACTGGAGGCCAGGCTGCAGGCTCATTCCAGCTTGAGCCTGGTGCACAGAGCCTTCAGCTGGGACTTGCCGGGGGAATGCTCAGCACAGTGGCTTTGGCCTGCCATCCACGTTCCTCACTCGGGCCCTTCTGCCTGTTAGACCCACACTCCCTAGAAGTGTGTTCCTGAGGCAGTTGGACAGTTGGGGAAGTGGAGGCTCTCCCAGCATGGGAGGTCTGCCCAGAACATTGCTCTGTGTCCAAAGAGGATTCCCTGCACCTCAGGCACTGGGGAGAGATTTTGTGCACACAGGAGAGCCTTGGCACACGCAGTGTTTCCCCACGGAAAGCAGTGTGAGAAGGAGCCCCTGCCAGGGAAGCATGGCCCTCTGCCACAGAAGCCCTCCATGCCACAGGCTGTCATGGACTCGGCTATAGGCCTTTGTGGCTGGAGAGACGGCAGCTCCTCTGGAGGCTCTGGGTCAGTGTGCACTCCCCTTCGAGGAAACGAGGCGTGTGGGAAGATTCCCTGCCCAAGAATGGCAAGCAGCCTGCTCCTTCCAATGAGACGCACGTGTGGTGTGAGAGGCTTGGCAGCAGAGAAGAAGCAAGAGGGGCAGCCAGAGGGGCAGCCAGAGAGGGGATGTGCACGCAGCTTGAAGGCCCCAGATCTCCTACATCCCAACCAGGGCATGCCGGCTCTGCCCAGCAGGCCCCATTCACAGGAGGGCACCCAGCTTCAGGATCTGCCCTTTCCCAGCCCTGAAACCACACACAGGCCCCACGCTGAGCCCTGCCAAGGGGGAACTTTGCTCCCCGCCTGGGCCGAATGGCACGACTGGGTTAGGGCAGAGAAGGCCCTGGGAGGCCTTCAGGGTGCTGCCACAGCATAGCAGTGCTCAGGCAAAGGCACTCTGCTTTCTGTAGGCTGGACGCACACTGGAGTTTCTGCTTGAGGCAGAGAGAGCTCAGCAGGGCGAGCCAGGGCTGAAGGCAAAGCAGAGAGTTTTTTGGTGGAGCGATGGCACCATCTGCTGGCTGCCAAGCATGGGAGCAGCCTCACTTCAAATGAGTTCCTGAGGCCATTTCCAAGCAGGAGGCACTCTGGCTGCACAAGCTCGAGAGCCCTGCTTAGGACTTCCCTCTGGCAACAGAGTGGGTGCCAAGGGCCTGTGGGTGGGAAGGGGCTCGGAAGGCACAGGGGAGCCTTTAGGCCCCCAGTGCTCTCCGATGGAAAACGCTGCAGGCCCCAGCATCCACGAAGTCCTCCGAGGCTGGGCAGTGGGCAAGCTGTCCACAGCCGAAGGCTCCCTGCCAAGTGCTGCAGGCCTTTCTGCATGGCTCAGCGGCAGCTTCCTTGCAGGCTGCTGGTCCAGGGGCGTGTGTGCCCTGGTCCAGAGTGCTGTAGGAGGAGCTCCTAGCAAGGGGAGAGCAAGCCCCTTGTTTCCTTGGCGGAGACTGGCCTGTGCACACAGAGGCCTGCCAGCAGTGAAGACAGTGCAGGCAGCGAGGGCGTGTGGCAGGCAGCAAAGAGGTGGCAGGAGTCCTGCTTGCAAGTGGGGTCATGCCTGTCTTGTGCTCAGGCCCCAGTGGCCACGTGCACACACAGCCTCTGGACCCACAGCTTCCCAGCAGTGCAAGACACACACAGGCAACACCCTGGGGCCTGCTCGCCTGAACTGTGCTCTGTCGAGGTCCTGCTGGCTGGCAGTGGCCTAGGCCAGCACAGGCCCTAGGGAGGCCTGGCTGAGCCTGGGGTGGGTCCCAAACTAGCAGTGCCCAGGGAAAGCCTGGGACTGGAGGCCAGGCTACAGGCTCATTCCAGCTGGAGCCTGGTGCACAGAGCCTTCAGCTGGGACTTGCCGGGGGAATGCTCAGCACAGTGGCTTTGGCCTGCCATCCACGTTCCTCACTCGGGCCCTTCTGCCTGTTAGACCCACACTCCCTAGAAGTGTGTTCCTGAGGCAGTTGGACAGTTGGGGAAGTGGACGCTATCCCAGCATGGGAGGTCTGCCCAGAACATTGCTCTGTGTCCAAAGAGGATTCCCTGCACCTCAGGCACTGGGGAGAGATTTTGTGCACACAGGAGAGCCTTGGCACATGCAGTGTTTCCCCACGGAAAGCAGTGTGAGAAGGAGCCCCTGCCAGGGAAGCATGGCCCTCTGCCACAGAAGCCCTCCATGCCACAGGCTGTCATGGACTCGGCTATAGGCCTTTGTGGCTGGAGAGACGGCAGCTCCTCTGGAGGCTCTGGGTCAGTGTGCACTCCCCTTCGAGGAAACGAGGCGTGTGGGAAGATTCCCTGCCCAAGAATGGCAAGCAGCCTGCTCCTTCCAATGAGACGCACGTGTGGTGTGAGAGGCTTGGCAGCAGAGAAGAAGCAAGAGGGGCAGCCAGAGGGGCAGCCAGAGAGGGGATGTGCACGCAGCTTGAAGGCCCCAGATCTCCTACATCCCAACCAGGGCATGCCGGCTCTGCCCACCAGGCTCCATTCACAGGAGGGCACCCAGCTTCAGGATCTGCCCTTTCCCAGCCCTGAAACCACACACAGGCCCCACGCTGAGCCCTGCCAAGGGGGAACTTTGCTCCCCGCCTGGGCCGAATGGCACGACTGGGTTAGGGCAGAGAAGGCCCTGGGAGGCCTTCAGGGTGCTGCCACAGCATAGCAGTGCTCAGGCAAAGGCACTCTGCTTTCTGTAGGCTGGACGCACACTGGAGTTTCTGCTTGAGGCAGAGAGAGCTCAGCAGGGCGAGCCAGGGCTGAAGGCAAAGCAGAGAGTTTTTTGGTGGAGCGATGGCACCATCTGCTGGCTGCCAAGCATGGGAGCAGCCTCACTTCAAATGAGTTCCTGAGGCCATTTCCAAGCAGGAGGCACTCTGGCTGCACAAGCTCGAGAGCCCTGCTTAGGACTTCCCTCTGGCAACAGAGTGGGTGCCAAGGGCCTGTGGGTGGGAAGGGGCTCGGAAGGCACAGGGGAGCATTTGGGCCCCCAGTGCTCTCCCATGAAAAACGCTGCAGGCCCCATCGTCCATGAGCTCCTCCGAGGCTTGGCAGAGGGCAAGCTGTCCACAGCCGAAGGCTCCCTGCCAAGTGCTGCAGGCCTTTCTGCATGGCTCAGCGGCAGCTTCCTTGCAGGCTGCTGGTCCAGGGTCGTGTGTGCCCTGGTCCAGAGTGCTGTAGGAGGAGCTCCTAGCAAGGGGAGAGCAAGCCCCTTGTTTCCTTGGCGGAGACTGGCCTGTGCACACAGAGGCCTGCCAGCAGTGAAGACAGTGCAGGCAGCGAGGGCGTGTGGCAGGCAGCAAAGAGGTGGCAGGAGTCCTGCTTGCAAGTGGGGTCATGCCTGTCTTGTGCTCAGGCCCCAGTGGCCACGTGCACACACAGCCTCTGGACCCGCAGCTTCCCAGCAGTGCAAGACACACACAGGCAACACCCTGGGGCCTGCTCGCCTGAACTGTGCTCTGTCGAGGTCCTGCTGGCTGGCAGTGGCCTAGGCCAGCACAGGCCCTAGGGAGGCCTGGCTGAGCCTGGGATGGGTCCCAAACTAGCAGTGCCCAGGGAAAGCCTGGGACTGGAGGCCAGGCTGCAGGCTCATTCCAGCTGGAGCCTGGTGCACAGAGCCTTCAGCTGGGACTTGCCGGGGGAATGCTCAGCACAGTGGCTTTGGCCTGCCATCCACGTTCCTCACTCGGGCCCTTCTGCCTGTTAGACCCACACTCCCTAGAAGTGTGTTCCTGAGGCTGTTGGACAGTTGGGGAAGTGGAGGCTCTCCCAGCATGGGAGGTCTGCCCAGAACATTGCTCTGTGTCCAAAGAGGATTCCCTGCACCTCAGGCACTGGGGAGAGATTTTGTGCACACAGGAGAGCCTTGGCACATGCAGTGTTTCCCCACGGAAAGCAGTGTGAGAAGGAGCCCCTGCCAGGGAAGCATGGCCCTCTGCCACAGAAGCCCTCCATGCCACAAGCTGTCATGGACTCGGCTATAGGCCTTTGTGGCTGGAGAGACGGCAGCTCCTCTGGAGGCTCTGGGTCAGTGTGCACTCCCCTTCGAGGAAACGAGGCGTGTGGGATGATTCCCTGCCCAAGAATGGCAAGCAGCCTGCTCCTTCCAATGAGACGCACGTGTGGTGTGAGAGGCTTGGCAGCAGAGAAGAAGCAAGAGGGGCAGCCAGAGGGGCAGCCAGAGAGGGGATGTGCACGCAGCTTGAAGGCCCCAGATCTCCTACATCCCAACCAGGGCATGCCGGCTCTGCCCAGCAGGCCCCATTCACAGGAGGGCACCCAGCTTCAGGATCTGCCCTTTCCCAGCCCTGAAACCACACACAGGCCCCACGCTGAGCCCTGCCAAGGGGGAACTTTGCTCCCCGCCTGGGCCGAATGGCACGACTGGGTTAGGGCAGAGAAGGCCCTGGGAGGCCTTCAGGGTGCTGCCACAGCATAGCAGTGCTCAGGCAAAGGCACTCTGCTTTCTGTAGGCTGGACGCACACTGGAGTTTCTGCTTGAGGCAGAGAGAGCTCAGCAGGGCGAGCCAGGGCTGAAGGCAAAGCAGAGAGTTTTTTGGTGGAGCGATGGCACCATCTGCTGGCTGCCAAGCATGGGAGCAGCCTCACTTCAAATGAGTTCCTGAGGCCATTTCCAAGCAGGAGGCACTCTGGCTGCACAAGCTCGAGAGCCCTGCTTAGGACTTCCCTCTGGCAACAGAGTGGGTGCCAAGGGCCTGTGGGTGGGAAGGGGCTCGGAAGCCACAGGGGAGCCTTTGGGCCCCCAGTGCTCTCCCATGGAAAACGCTGCAGGCCCCATCGTCCATGAGCTCCTCAGAGGCTTGGCAGAGGGCAGGCTGTCCACAGCCGAAGGCTCCCTGCCAAGTGCTGCAGGCCTTTCTGCATGGCTCAGCGGCAGCTTCCTTGCAGGCTGCTGGTCCAGGGTCGTGTGTGCCCTGGTCCAGAATGCTGTAGGAGGAGCTCCTAGCAAGGGGAGAGCAAGCCCCTTGTTTCCTTGGCCTGGACTTGCCTGTGCACACAGAGGCCTGCCAGCAGTGAAGACAGTGCAGGCAGCGAGGGCGTGTGGCAGGCAGCAAAGAGGTGGCAGGAGTCCTGCTTGCAAGTGGGGTCATGCCTGTCTTGTGCTCAGGCCCCAGTGGCCACGTGCACACACAGCCTCTGGACCCGCAGCTTCCCAGCAGTGCAAGACACACACAGGCAACACCCTGGGGCCTGCTCGCCTGAACTGTGCTCTGTCGAGGTCCTGCTGGCTGGCAGTGGCCTAGGCCAGCACAGGCCCTAGGGAGGCCTGGCTGAGCCTGGGATGGGTCCCAAACTAGCAGTGCCCAGGGAAAGCCTGGGACTGGAGGCCAGGCTACAGGCTCATTCCAGCTGGAGCCTGGTGCACAGAGCCTTCAGCTGGGACTTGCCGGGGGAATGCTCAGCACAGTGGCTTTGGCCTGCCATCCACGTTCCTCACTCGGGCCCTTCTGCCTGTTAGACCCACACTCCCTAGAAGTGTGTTCCTGAGGCAGTTGGACAGTTGGGGAAGTGGAGGCTCTCCCAGCATGGGAGGTCTGCCCAGAACATTGCTCTGTGTCCAAAGAGGATTCCCTGCACCTCAGGCACTGGGGAGAGATTTTGTGCACACAGGAGACCCTTGGCACATGCAGTGTTTCCCCACGGAAAGCAGTGTGAGAAGGAGCCCCTGCCAGGGAAGCATGGCCCTCTGCCACAGAAGCCCTCCATGCCACAGGCTGTCATGGACTCGGCTATAGGCCTTTGTGGCTGGAGAGACGGCAGCTCCTCTGGAGGCTCTGGGTCAGTGTGCACTCCCCTTCGAGGAAACGAGGCGTGTGGGATGATTCCCTGCCCAAGAATGGCAAGCAGCCTGCTCCTTCCAATGAGACGCACGTGTGCTGTGAGAGGCTTGGCAGCAGAGAAGAAGCAAGAGGGGCAGCCAGAGGGGCAGCCAGAGAGGGGATGTGCACGCAGCTTGAAGGCCCCAGATCTCCTACATCCCAACCAGGGCATGCCGGCTCTGCCCAGCAGGCCCCATTCACAGGAGGGCACCCAGCTTCAGGATCTGCCCTTTCCCAGCCCTGAAACCACACACAGGCCCCACGCTGAGCCCTGCCAAGGGGGAAGTTTGCTTCCCGCCTGGGCCGAATGGCACGACTGGGTTAGGGCAGAGAAGGCCCTGGGAGGCCTTCAGGGTGCTGCCACAGCATAGCAGTGCTCAGGCAAAGGCACTCTGCTTTCTGTAGGCTGGACGCACACTGGAGTTTCTGCTTGAGGCAGAGAGAGCTCAGCAGGGCGAGCCAGGGCTGAAGGCAAAGCAGAGAGTTTTTTGGTGGAGCGATGGCACCATCTGCTGGCTGCCAAGCATGGGAGCAGCCTCACTTCAAATGAGTTCCTGAGGCCATTTCCAAGCAGGAGGCACTCTGGCTGCACAAGCTCGAGAGCCCTGCTTAGGACTTCCCTCTGGCAACAGAGTGGGTGCCAAGGGCCTGTGGGTGGGAAGGGGCTCGGAAGCCACAGGGGAGGCTTTGGGCCCCCAGTGCTCTCCGATGGAAAACGCTGCAGGCCCCAGCATCCAGGAACTCCTCCAAGGCTGGGCAGTGGGCAAGCTGTCCACAACCGAAGGCTCCCTGCCAAGTGCTGCAGGCCTTTCTGCATGGCTCAGCGGCAGCTTCCTTGTAGGCTGCTGGTCCAGGGGCGTGTGTGCCCTGGTCCAGAGTGCTGTAGGAGGAGCTCCTAGCAAGGGGAGAGCAAGCCCCTTGTTTCCTTGGCGGAGACTGGCCTGTGCACACAGAGGCCTGCCAGCAGTGAAGACAGTGCAGGCAGCGAGGGCGTGTGGCAGGCAGCAAAGAGGTGGCAGGAGTCCTGCTTGCAAGTGGGGTCATGCCTGTCTTGTGCTCAGGCCCCAGTGGCCACGTGCACACACAGCCTCTGGACCCGCAGCTTCCCAGCAGTGCAAGACACACACAGGCAACACCCTGGGGCCTGCTCGCCTGAACTGTGCTCTGTCGAGGTCCTGCTGGCTGGCAGTGGCCTAGGCCAGCACAGGCCCTAGGGAGGCCTGGCTGAGCCTGGGATGGGTCCCAAACTAGCAGTGCCCAGGGAAAGCCTGGGACTGGAGGCCAGGCTACAGGCTCATTCCAGCTGGAGCCTGGTGCACAGAGCCTTCAGCTGGGACTTGCCGGGGGAATGCTCAGCACAGTGGCTTTGGCCTGCCATCCACGTTCCTCACTCGGGCCCTTCTGCCTGTTAGACCCACACTCCCTAGAAGTGTGTTCCTGAGGCAGTTGGACAGTTGGGGAAGTGGAGGCTCTCCCAGCATGGGAGGTCTGCCCAGAACATTGCTCTGTGTCCAAAGAGGATTCCCTGCACCTCAGGCACTGGGGAGAGATTTTGTGCACACAGGAGAGCCTTGGCACATGCAGTGTTTCCCCACGGAAAGCAGTGTGAGAAGGAGCCCCTGCCAGGGAAGCATGGCCCTCTGCCACAGAAGCCCTCCATGCCACAGGCTGTCATGGACTCGGCTATAGGCCTTTGTGGCTGGAGAGACGGCAGCTCCTCTGGAGGCTCTGGGTCAGTGTGCACTCCCCTTCGAGGAAACGAGGCGTGTGGGATGATTCCCTGCCCAAGAATGGCAAGCAGCCTGCTCCTTCCAATGAGACGCACGTGTGGTGTGAGAGGCTTGGCAGCAGAGAAGAAGCAAGAGGGGCAGCCAGAGGGGCAGCCAGAGAGGGGATGTGCACGCAGCTTGAAGGCCCCAGATCTCCTACATCCCAACCAGGGCATGCCGGCTCTGCCCAGCAGGCCCCATTCACAGGAGGGCACCCAGCTTCAGGATCTGCCCTTTCCCAGCCCTGAAACCACACACAGGCCCCACGCTGAGCCCTGCCAAGGGGGAGCTTTGCTCCCCGCCTGGGCCGAATGGCACGACTGGCTTAGGGCAGAGAAGGCCCTGGGAGGCCTTCAGGGTGCTGCCACAGCATAGCAGTGCTCAGGCAAAGGCACTCTGCTTTCTGTAGGCTGGACGCACACTGGAGTTTCTGCTTGAGGCAGAGAGAGCTCAGCAGGGCGAGCCAGGGCTGAAGGCAAAGCAGAGAGTTTTTTGGTGGAGCGATGGCACCATCTGCTGGCTGCCAAGCATGGGAGCAGCCTCACTTCAAATGAGTTCCTGAGGCCATTTCCAAGCAGGAGGCACTCCGGCTGCACAGGCTCGAAAGTCCTGCTTAGGGCTTCCCTCTGGCAACAGAGTGGGTGCCAAGGGCCTGTGGGTGGGAAGGGGCTCGGAAGCCACAGGGGAGGCTTTGGGCCCCCAGTGCTCTCCGATGGAAAACGCTGCAGGCCCCAGCATCCAGGAACTCCTCCAAGGCTGGGCAGTGGGCAAGCTGTCCACAACCGAAGGCTCCCTGCCAAGTGCTGCAGGCCTTTCTGCATGGCTCAGCGGCAGCTTCCTTGTAGGCTGCTGGTCCAGGGGCGTGTGTGCCCTGGTCCAGAGTGCTGTAGGAGGAGCTCCTAGCAAGGGGAGAGCAAGCCCCTTGTTTCCTTGGCGGAGACTGGCCTGTGCACACAGAGGCCTGCCAGCAGTGAAGACAGTGCAGGCAGCGAGGGCGTGTGGCAGGCAGCAAAGAGGTGGCAGGAGTCCTGCTTGCAAGTGGGGTCATGCCTGTCTTGTGCTCAGGCCCCAGTGGCCACGTGCACACACAGCCTCTGGACCCGCAGCTTCCCAGCAGTGCAAGACACACACAGGCAACACCCTGGGGCCTGCTCGCCTGAACTGTGCTCTGTCGAGGTCCTGCTGGCTGGCAGTGGCCTAGGCCAGCACAGGCCCTAGGGAGGCCTGGCTGAGCCTGGGATGGGTCCCAAACTAGCAGTGCCCAGGGAAAGCCTGGGACTGGAGGCCAGGCTACAGGCTCATTCCAGCTGGAGCCTGGTGCACAGAGCCTTCAGCTGGGACTTGCCGGGGGAATGCTCAGCACAGTGGCTTTGGCCTGCCATCCACGTTCCTCACTCGGGCCCTTCTGCCTGTTAGACCCACACTCCCTAGAAGTGTGTTCCTGAGGCAGTTGGACAGTTGGGGAAGTGGAGGCTCTCCCAGCATGGGAGGTCTGCCCAGAACATTGCTCTGTGTCCAAAGAGGATTCCCTGCACCTCAGGCACTGGGGAGAGATTTTGTGCACACAGGAGAGCCTTGGCACATGCAGTGTTTCCCCACGGAAAGCAGTGTGAGAAGGAGCCCCTGCCAGGGAAGCATGGCCCTCTGCCACAGAAGCCCTCCATGCCACAGGCTGTCATGGACTCGGCTATAGGCCTTTGTGGCTGGAGAGACGGCAGCTCCTCTGGAGGCTCTGGGTCAGTGTGCACTCCCCTTCGAGGAAACGAGGCGTGTGGGATGATTCCCTGCCCAAGAATGGCAAGCAGCCTGCTCCTTCCAATGAGACGCACGTGTTGTGTGAGAGGCTTGGCAGCAGAGAAGAAGCAAGAGGGGCAGCCAGAGGGGCAGCCAGAGAGGGGATGTGCACGCAGCTTGAAGGCCCCAGATCTCCTACATCCCAACCAGGGCATGCCGGCTCTGCCCAGCAGGCCCCATTCACAGGAGGGCACCCAGCTTCAGGATCTGCCCTTTCCCAGCCCTGAAACCACACACAGGCCCCACGCTGAGCCCTGCCAAGGGGCAGCTTTGCTCCCCGCCTGGGCCGAATGGCACGACTGGGTTAGGGCAGAGAAGGCCCTGGGAGGCCTTCAGGGTGCTGCCACAGCATAGCAGTGCTCAGGCAAAGGCACTCTGCTTTCTGTAGGCTGGACGCACACTGGAGTTTCTGCTTGAGGCAGAGAGAGCTCAGCAGGGCGAGCCAGGGCTGAAGGCAAAGCAGAGAGTTTTTTGGTGGAGCGATGGCACCATCTGCTGGCTGACAAGCATGGGAGCAGCCTCACTTCAAATGAGTTCCTGAGGCCATTTCCAAGCAGGAGGCACTCCAGCTGCACAGGCTCGAGAGTCCTGCTTAGGGCTTCCCTCTGGCAACAGAGTGGGTGCCAAGGGCCTGTGGGTGGGAAGGGGCTCGGAAGCCACAGGGGAGGCTTTGGGCCCCCAGTGCTCTCCGATGGAAAACGCTGCAGGCCCCAGCATCCAGGAACTCCTCCGAGGCTGGGCAGTGGGCAAGCTGTCCACAACCGAAGGCTCCCTGCCAAGTGCTGCAGGCCTTTCTGCATGGCTCAGCGGCAGCTTCCTTGTAGGCTGCTGGTCCAGGGGCGTGTGTGCCCTGGTCCAGAGTGCTGTAGGAGGAGCTCCTAGCAAGGGGAGAGCAAGCCCCTTGTTTCCTTGGCGGAGACTGGCCTGTGCACACAGAGGCCTGCCAGCAGTGAAGACAGTGCAGGCAGCGAGGGCGTGTGGCAGGCAGCAAAGAGGTGGCAGGAGTCCTGCTTGCAAGTGGGGTCATGCCTGTCTTGTGCTCAGGCCCCAGTGGCCACGTGCACACACAGCCTCTGGACCCGCAGCTTCCCAGCAGTGCAAGACACACACAGGCAACACCCTGGGGCCTGCTCGCCTGAACTGTGCTCTGTCGAGGTCCTGCTGGCTGGCAGTGGCCTAGGCCAGCACAGGCCCTAGGGAGGCCTGGCTGAGCCTGGGATGGGTCCCAAACTAGCAGTGCCCAGGGAAAGCCTGGGACTGGAGGCCAGGCTACAGGCTCATTCCAGCTGGAGCCTGGTGCACAGAGCCTTCAGCTGGGACTTGCCGGGGGAATGCTCAGCACAGTGGCTTTGGCCTGCCATCCACGTTCCTCACTCGGGCCCTTCTGCCTGTTAGACCCACACTCCCTAGAAGTGTGTTCCTGAGGCAGTTGGACAGTTGGGGAAGTGGAGGCTCTCCCAGCATGGGAGGTCTGCCCAGAACATTGCTCTGTGTCCAAAGAGGATTCCCTGCACCTCAGGCACTGGGGAGAGATTTTGTGCACACAGGAGAGCCTTGGCACATGCAGTGTTTCCCCACGGAAAGCAGTGTGAGAAGGAGCCCCTGCCAGGGAAGCATGGCCCTCTGCCACAGAAGCCCTCCATGCCACAGGCTGTCATGGACTCGGCTATAGGCCTTTGTGGCTGGAGAGACGGCAGCTCCTCTGGAGGCTCTGGGTCAGTGTGCACTCCCCTTCGAGGAAATGAGGTGTGTGGGAAGATTCCCTGCCCAAGAATGGCAAGCAGCCTGCTCCTTCCAATGAGACGCACGTGTGGTGTGAGAGGCTTGGCAGCAGAGAAGAAGCAAGAGGGGCAGCCAGAGGGGCAGCCAGAGAGGGGATGTGCACGCAGCTTGAAGGCCCCAGATCTCCTACATCCCAACCAGGGCATGCCGGCTCTGCCCAGCAGGCCCCATTCACAGGAGGGCACCCAGCTTCAGGATCTGCCCTTTCCCAGCCCTGAAACCACACACAGGCCCCACGCTGAGCCCTGCCAAGGGGGAACTTTGCTCCCCGCCTGGGCCGAATGGCACGACTGGGTTAGGGCAGAGAAGGCCCTGGGAGGCCTTCAGGGTGCTGCCACAGCATAGCAGTGCTCAGGCAAAGGCACTCTGCTTTCTGTAGGCTGGACGCACACTGGAGTTTCTGCTTGAGGCAGAGAGAGCTCAGCAGGGCGAGCCAGGGCTGAAGGCAAAGCAGAGAGTTTTTTGGTGGAGCGATGGCACCATCTGCTGGCTGCCAAGCATGGGAGCAGCCTCACTTCAAATGAGTTCCTGAGGCCATTTCCAAGCAGGAGGCACTCCGGCTGCACAGGCTCGAGAGTCCTTCTTAGGGCTAACCTCTGGCAACAGAGTGGGTGCCAAGGGCCTGTGGGTGGGAAGGGGCTCGGAAGCCACAGGGGAGGCTTTGGGCCCCCAGTGCTCTCCGATGGAAAACACTGCAGGCCCCAGCATCCAGGTACTCCTCCAAGGCTGGGCAGTGGGCAAGCTGTCCACAACCGAAGGCTCCCTGCCAAGTGCTGCAGGCCTTTCTGCATGGCTCAGCGGCAGCTTCCTTGCAGGCTGCTGGTCCAGGGGCGTGTGTGCCCTGGTCCAGAGTGCTGTAGGAGGAGCTCCTAGCAAGGGGAGAGCAAGCCCCTTGTTTCCTTGGCCTGGACTGGCCTGTGCACACAGAGGCCTGCCAGCAGTGAAGACAGTGCAGGCAGCGAGGGCGTGTGGCAGGCAGCAAAGAGGTGGCAGGAGTCCTGCTTGCAAGTGGGGTCATGCCTGTCTTGTGCTCAGGCCCCAGTGGCCACGTGCACACACAGCCTCTGGACCCGCAGCTTCCCAGCAGTGCAAGAGACATACAGGCAACACCCTGGGGCCTGCTCGCATGAACTGTGCTCTGTCGAGGTCCTGCTGGCTGGCAGTGGCCTAGGCCAGCACAGGCCCTAGGGAGGCCTGGCTGAGCCTGGGATGGGTCCCAAACTAGCAGTGCCCAGGGAAAGCCTGGGACTGGAGGCCAGGCTACAGGCTCATTCCAGCTTGAGCCTGGTGCACAGAGCCTTCAGCTGGGACTTGCCGGGGGAATGCTCAGCACAGTGGCTTTGGCCTGCCATCCACGTTCCTCACTCGGGCCCTTCTGCCTGTTAGACCCACACTCCCTAGAAGTGTGTTCCTGAGGCAGTTGGACAGTTGGGGAAGTGGAGGCTCTCCCAGCATGGGAGGTCTGCCCAGAACATTGCTCTGTGTCCAAAGAGGATTCCCTGCACCTCAGGCACTGGGGAGAGATTTTGTGCACACAGGAGAGCCTTGGCACACGCAGTGTTTCCCCACGGAAAGCAGTGTGAGAAGGAGCCCCTGCCAGGGAAGCATGGCCCTCTGCCACAGAAGCCCTCCATGCCACAGGCTGTCATGGACTCGGCTACAGGCCTTTGTGGCTGGAGAGACGGCAGATCCTCTGGAGGCTCTGGGTCAGTGTGCACTCCCCTTCGAGGAAACGAGGCGTGTGGGAAGATTCCCTGCCCAAGAATGGCAAGCAGCCTGCTCCTTCCAATGAGACGCACGTGTGGTGTGAGAGGCTTGGCAGCAGAGAAGAAGCAAGAGGGGCAGCCAGAGGGGCAGCCAGAGAGGGGATGTGCACGCAGCTTGAAGGCCCCAGATCTCCTACATCCCAACCAGGGCATGCCGGCTCTGCCCAGCAGGCCCCATTCACAGGAGGGCACCCAGCTTCAGGATCTGCCCTTTCCCAGCCCTGAAACCACACACAGGCCCCACGCTGAGCCCTGCCAAGGGGGAAGTTTGCTTCCCGCCTGGGCCGAATGGCACGACTGGGTTAGGGCAGAGAAGGCCCTGGGAGGCCTTCAGGGTGCTGCCACAGCATAGCAGTGCTCAGGCAAAGGCACTCTGCTTTCTGTAGGCTGGACGCACACTGGAGTTTCTGCTTGAGGCAGAGAGAGCTCAGCAGGGCGAGCCAGGGCTGAAGGCAAAGCAGAGAGTTTTTTGGTGGAGCGATGGCACCATCTGCTGGCTGCCAAGCATGGGAGCAGCCTCACTTCAAATGAGTTCCTGAGGCCATTTCCAAGCAGGAGGCACTCTGGCTGCACAAGCTCGAGAGCCCTGCTTAGGACTTCCCTCTGGCAACAGAGTGGGTGCCAAGGGCCTGTGGGTGGGAAGGGGCTCGGAAGGCACAGGGGAGCCTTTGGGCCCCCAGTGCTCTCCCATGGAAAACGCTGCAGGCCCCAGCATCCACGAAGTCCTCCGAGGCTGGGCAGTGGGCAAGCTGTCCACAGCCGAAGGCTCCCTGCCAAGTGCTGCAGGCCTTTCTGCATGGCTCAGCGGCAGCTTCCTTGCAGGCTGCTGGTCCAGGGGCGTGTGTGCCCTGGTCCAGAGTGCTGTAGGAGGAGCTCCTAGCAAGGGGAGAGCAAGCCCCTTGTTTCCTTGGCGGAGACTGGCCTGTGCACACAGAGGCCTGCCAGCAGTGAAGACAGTGCAGGCAGCGAGGGCGTGTGGCAGGCAGCAAAGAGGTGGCAGGAGTCCTGCTTGCAAGTGGGGTCATGCCTGTCTTGTGCTCAGGCCCCAGTGGCCACGTGCACACACAGCCTCTGGACCCGCAGCTTCCCAGCAGTGCAAGACACACACAGGCAACACCCTGGGGCCTGCTCGCATGAACTGTGCTCTGTCGAGGTCCTGCTGGCTGGCAGTGGCCTAGGCCAGCACAGGCCCTAGGGAGGCCTGGCTGAGCCTGGGATGGGTCCCAAACTAGCAGTGCCCAGGGAAAGCCTGGGACTGGAGGCCAGGCTGCAGGCTCATTCCAGCTTGAGCCTGGTGCACAGAGCCTTCAGCTGGGACTTGCCGGGGGAATGCTCAGCACAGTGGCTTTGGCCTGCCATCCACGTTCCTCACTCGGGCCCTTCTGCCTGTTAGACCCACACTCCCTAGAAGTGTGTTCCTGAGGCAGTTGGACAGTTGGGGAAGTGGAGGCTCTCCCAGCATGGGAGGTCTGCCCAGAACATTGCTCTGTGTCCAAAGAGGATTCCCTGCACCTCAGGCACTGGGGAGAGATTTTGTGCACACAGGAGAGCCTTGGCACATGCAGTGTTTCCCCACGGAAAGCAGTGTGAGAAGGAGCCCCTGCCAGGGAAGCATGGCCCTCTGCCACAGAAGCCCTCCATGCCACAGGCTGTCATGGACTCGGCTATAGGCCTTTGTGGCTGGAGAGACGGCAGCTCCTCTGGAGGCTCTGGGTCAGTGTGCACGCCCCTTCGAGGAAACGAGGCGTGTGGGATGATTCCCTGCCCAAGAATGGCAAGCAGCCTGCTCCTTCCAATGAGACGCACGTGTGGTGTGAGAGGCTTGGCAGCAGAGAAGAAGCAAGAGGGGCAGCCAGAGGGGCAGCCAGAGAGGGGATGTGCACGCAGCTTGAAGGCCCCAGATCTCCTACATCCCAACCAGGGCATGCCGGCTCTGCCCAGCAGGCCCCATTCACAGGAGGGCACCCAGCTTCAGGATCTGCCCTTTCCCAGCCCTGAAACCACACACAGGCCCCACGCTGAGCCCTGCCAAGGGGGAAGTTTGCTTCCCGCCTGGGCCGAATGGCACGACTGGGTTAGGGCAGAGAAGGCCCTGGGAGGCCTTCAGGGTGCTGCCACAGCATAGCAGTGCTCAGGCAAAGGCACTCTGCTTTCTGTAGGCTGGACGCACACTGGAGTTTCTGCTTGAGGCAGAGAGAGCTCAGCAGGGCGAGCCAGGGCTGAAGGCAAAGCAGAGAGTTTTTTGGTGGAGCGATGGCACCATCTGCTGGCTGCCAAGCATGGGAGCAGCCTCACTTCAAATGAGTTCCTGAGGCCATTTCCAAGCAGGAGGCACTCTGGCTGCACAAGCTCGAGAGCCCTGCTTAGGACTTCCCTCTGGCAACAGAGTGGGTGCCAAGGGCCTGTGGGTGGGAAGGGGCTCGGAAGGCACAGGGGAGCCTTTGGGCCCCCAGTGCTCTCCCATGGAAAACGCTGCAGGCCCCAGCATCCACGAAGTCCTCCGAGGCTGGGCAGTGGGCAAGCTGTCCACAGCCGAAGGCTCCCTGCCAAGTGCTGCAGGCCTTTCTGCATGGCTCAGCGGCAGCTTCCTTGTAGGCTGCTGGTCCAGGGTCGTGTGTGCCCTGGTCCAGAGTGCTGTAGGAGGAGCTCCTAGCAAGGGGAGAGCAAGCCCCTTGTTTCCTTGGCGGAGACTGGCCTGTGCACACAGAGGCCTGCCAGCAGTGAAGACAGTGCAGGCAGCGAGGGCGTGTGGCAGGCAGCAAAGAGGTGGCAGGAGTCCTGCTTGCAAGTGGGGTCATGCCTGTCTTGTGCTCAGGCCCCAGTGGCCACGTGCACACACAGCCTCTGGACCCGCAGCTTCCCAGCAGTGCAAGACACACACAGGCAACACCCTGGGGCCTGCTCGCATGAACTGTGCTCTGTCGAGGTCCTGCTGGCTGGCAGTGGCCTAGGCCAGCACAGGCCCTAGGGAGGCCTGGCTGAGCCTGGGATGGGTCCCAAACTAGCAGTGCCCAGGGAAAGCCTGGGACTGGAAGCCAGGCTACAGGCTCATTCCAGCTGGAGCCTGGTGCACAGAGCCTTCAGCTGGGACTTGCCGGGGGAATGCTCAGCACAGTGGCTTTGGCCTGCCATCCACGTTCCTCACTCGGGCCCTTCTGCCTGTTAGACCCACACTCCCTAGAAGTGTGTTCCTGAGGCAGTTGGACAGTTGGGGAAGTGGAGGCTCTCCCAGCATGGGAGGTCTGCCCAGAACATTGCTCTGTGTCCAAAGAGGATTCCCTGCACCTCAGGCACTGGGGAGAGATTTTGTGCACACAGGAGAGCCTTGGCACATGCAGTGTTTCCCCACGGAAAGCAGTGTGAGAAGGAGGCCCTGCCAGGGAAGCATGGCCCTCTGCCACAGAAGCCCTCCATGCCACAGGCTGTCATGGACTCGGCTATAGGCCTTTGTGGCTGGAGAGACGGCAGCTCCTCTGGAGGCTCTGGGTCAGTGTGCACTCCCCTTCGAGGAAACGAGGTGTGTGGGAAGATTCCCTGCCCAAGAATGGCAAGCAGCCTGCTCCTTCCAATGAGACGCACGTGTGGTGTGAGAGGCTTGGCAGCAGAGAAGAAGCAAGAGGGGCAGCCAGAGGGGCAGCCAGAGAGGGGATGTGCACGCAGCTTGAAGGCCCCAGATCTCCTACATCCCAACCAGGGCATGCCGGCTCTGCCCAGCAGGCCCCATTCACAGGAGGGCACCCAGCTTCAGGATCTGCCCTTTCCCAGCCCTGAAACCACACACAGGCCCCACGCTGAGCCCTGCCAAGGGGGAACTTTGCTCCCCGCCTGGGCCGAATGGCACGACTGGGTTAGGGCAGAGAAGGCCCTGGGAGGCCTTCAGGGTGCTGCCACAGCATAGCA
The DNA here is from genome assembly GCF_030028045.1 of Hippopotamus amphibius kiboko. NCBI lineage: Eukaryota > Metazoa > Chordata > Mammalia > Artiodactyla > Hippopotamidae > Hippopotamus > Hippopotamus amphibius. The sequence continues at coordinate 171,674 of NW_026648296.1, forward strand.
GTGCTCAGGCAAAGGCACTCTGCTTTCTGTAGGCTGGACGCACACTGGAGTTTCTGCTTGAGGCAGAGAGAGCTCAGCAGGGCGAGCCAGGGCTGAAGGCAAAGCAGAGAGTTTTTTGGTGGAGCGATGGCACCATCTGCTGGCTGCCAAGCATGGGAGCAGCCTCACTTCAAATGAGTTCCTGAGGCCATTTCCAAGCAGGAGGCACTCCAGCTGCACAGGCTCGAGAGTCCTGCTTAGGGCTTCCCTCTGGCAACAGAGTGGGTGCCAAGGGCCTGTGGGTGGGAAGGGGCTCGGAAGCCACAGGGGAGGCTTTGGGCCCCCAGTGCTCTCCGATGGAAAACGCTGCAGGCCCCAGCATCCAGGAACTCCTCCAAGGCTGGGCAGTGGGCAAGCTGTCCACAACCGAAGGCTCCCTGCCAAGTGCTGCAGGCCTTTCTGCATGGCTCAGCGGCAGCTTCCTTGTAGGCTGCTGGTCCAGGGGCGTGTGTGCCCTGGTCCAGAGTGCTGTAGGAGGAGCTCCTAGCAAGGGGAGAGCAAGCCCCTTGTTTCCTTGGCGGAGACTGGCCTGTGCACACAGAGGCCTGCCAGCAGTGAAGACAGTGCAGGCAGCGAGGGCGTGTGGCAGGCAGCAAAGAGGTGGCAGGAGTCCTGCTTGCAAGTGGGGTCATGCCTGTCTTGTGCTCAGGCCCCAGTGGCCACGTGCACACACAGCCTCTGGACCCGCAGCTTCCCAGCAGTGCAAGACACACACAGGCAACACCCTGGGGCCTGCTCGCCTGAACTGTGCTCTGTCGAGGTCCTGCTGGCTGGCAGTGGCCTAGGCCAGCACAGGCCCTAGGGAGGCCTGGCTGAGCCTGGGATGGGTCCCAAACTAGCAGTGCCCAGGGAAAGCCTGGGACTGGAGGCCAGGCTACAGGCTCATTCCAGCTTGAGCCTGGTGCACAGAGCCTTCAGCTGGGACTTGCCGGGGGAATGCTCAGCACAGTGGCTTTGGCCTGCCATCCACGTTCCTCACTCGGGCCCTTCTGCCTGTTAGACCCACACTCCCTAGAAGTGTGTTCCTGAGGCAGTTGGACAGTTGGGGAAGTGGAGGCTCTCCCAGCATGGGAGGTCTGCCCAGAACATTGCTCTGTGTCCAAAGAGGATTCCCTGCACCTCAGGCACTGGGGAGAGATTTTGTGCACACAGGAGAGCCTTGGCACATGCAGTGTTTCCCCACGGAAAGCAGTGTGAGAAGGAGCCCCTGCCAGGGAAGCATGGCCCTCTGCCACAGAAGCCCTCCATGCCACAGGCTGTCATGGACTCGGCTATAGGCCTTTGTGGCTGGAGAGACGGCAGCTCCTCTGGAGGCTCTGGGTCAGTGTGCACTCCCCTTCGAGGAAACGAGGCGTGTGGGATGATTCCCTGCCCAAGAATGGCAAGCAGCCTGCTCCTTCCAATGAGACGCACGTGTTGTGTGAGAGGCTTGGCAGCAGAGAAGAAGCAAGAGGGGCAGCCAGAGGGGCAGCCAGAGAGGGGATGTGCACGCAGCTTGAAGGCCCCAGATCTCCTACATCCCAACCAGGGCATGCCGGCTCTGCCCAGCAGGCCCCATTCACAGGAGGGCACCCAGCTTCAGGATCTGCCCTTTCCCAGCCCTGAAACCACACACAGGCCCCACGCTGAGCCCTGCCAAGGGGGAACTTTGCTCCCCGCCTGGGCCGAATGGCACGACTGGGTTAGGGCAGAGAAGGCCCTGGGAGGCCTTCAGGGTGCTGCCACAGCATAGCAGTGCTCAGGCAAAGGCACTCTGCTTTCTGTAGGCTGGACGCACACTGGAGTTTCTGCTTGAGGCAGAGAGAGCTCAGCAGGGCGAGCCAGGGCTGAAGGCAAAGCAGAGAGTTTTTTGGTGGAGCAATGGCACCATCTGCTGGCTGACAAGCATGGGAGCAGCCTCACTTCAAATGAGTTCCTGAGGCCATTTCCAAGCAGGAGGCACTCTGGCTGCACAAGCTCGAGAGTCCTGCTTAGGGCTTCCCTCTGGCAACAGAGTGGGTGCCAAGGGCCTGTAGGTGGGAAGGGGCTCGGAAGCCACAGGGGAGGCTTTGGGCCCCCAGTGCTCTCCGATGGAAAACGCTGCAGGCCCCAGCATCCAGGAACTCCTCCAAGGCTGGGCAGTGGGCAAGCTGTCCACAACCGAAGGCTCCCTGCCAAGTGCTGCAGGCCTTTCTGCATGGCTCAGCGGCAGCTTCCTTGTAGGCTGCTGGTCCAGGGGCGTGTGTGCCCTGGTCCAGAGTGCTGTAGGAGGAGCTCCTAGCAAGGGGAGAGCAAGCCCCTTGTTTCCTTGGCGGAGACTGGCCTGTGCACACAGAGGCCTGCCAGCAGTGAAGACAGTGCAGGCAGCGAGGGCGTGTGGCAGGCAGCAAAGAGGTGGCAGGAGTCCTGCTTGCAAGTGGGGTCATGCCTGTCTTGTGCTCAGGCCCCAGTGGCCACGTGCACACACAGCCTCTGGACCCGCAGCTTCCCAGCAGTGCAAGACACACACAGGCAACACCCTGGGGCCTGCTCGCCTGAACTGTGCTCTGTCGAGGTCCTGCTGGCTGGCAGTGGCCTAGGCCAGCACAGGCCCTAGGGAGGCCTGGCTGAGCCTGGGATGGGTCCCAAACTAGCAGTGCCCAGGGAAAGCCTGGGACTGGAGGCCAGGCTACAGGCTCATTCCAGCTGGAGCCTGGTGCACAGAGCCTTCAGCTGGGACTTGCCGGGGGAATGCTCAGCACAGTGGCTTTGGCCTGCCATCCACGTTCCTCACTCGGGCCCTTCTGCCTGTTAGACCCACACTCCCTAGAAGTGTGTTCCTGAGGCAGTTGGACAGTTGGGGAAGTGGAGGCTCTCCCAGCATGGGAGGTCTGCCCAGAACATTGCTCTGTGTCCAAAGAGGATTCCCTGCACCTCAGGCACTGGGGAGAGATTTTGTGCACACAGGAGAGCCTTGGCACATGCAGTGTTTCCCCACGGAAAGCAGTGTGAGAAGGAGCCCCTGCCAGGGAAGCATGGCCCTCTGCCACAGAAGCCCTCCATGCCACAGGCTGTCATGGACTCGGCTATAGGCCTTTGTGGCTGGAGAGACGGCAGCTCCTCTGGAGGCTCTGGGTCAGTGTGCACTCCCCTTCGAGGAAACGAGGCGTGTGGGATGATTCCCTGCCCAAGAATGGCAAGCAGCCTGCTCCTTCCAATGAGACGCACGTGTTGTGTGAGAGGCTTGGCAGCAGAGAAGAAGCAAGAGGGGCAGCCAGAGGGGCAGCCAGAGAGGGGATGTGCACGCAGCTTGAAGGCCCCAGATCTCCTACATCCCAACCAGGGCATGCCGGCTCTGCCCAGCAGGCCCCATTCACAGGAGGGCACCCAGCTTCAGGATCTGCCCTTTCCCAGCCCTGAAACCACACACAGGCCCCACGCTGAGCCCTGCCAAGGGGGAGCTTTGCTCCCCGCCTGGGCCGAATGGCACGACTGGGTTAGGGCAGAGAAGGCCCTGGGAGGCCTTCAGGGTGCTGCCACAGCATAGCAGTGCTCAGGCAAAGGCACTCTGCTTTCTGTAGGCTGGACGCACACTGGAGTTTCTGCTTGAGGCAGAGAGAGCTCAGCAGGGCGAGCCAGGGCTGAAGGCAAAGCAGAGAGTTTTTTGGTGGAGCGATGGCACCATCTGCTGGCTGACAAGCATGGGAGCAGCCTCACTTCAAATGAGTTCCTGAGGCCATTTCCAAGCAGGAGGCACTCCGGCTGCACAGGCTCGAGAGTCCTGCTTAGGGCTTCCCTCTGGCAACAGAGTGGGTGCCAAGGGCCTGTGGGTGGGAAGGGGCTCGGAAGCCACAGGGGAGGCTTTGGGCCCCCAGTGCTCTCCCATGAAAAACGCTGCAGGCTCCATCATCCATGAGCTCCTCTGAGGCTTGGCAGAGGGCAAGCTGTCCACAGCCGAAGGCTCCCTGCCAAGTGCTGCAGGCCCTTCTGCATGGCTCAGCGGCAGCTTCCTTGCAGGCTGCTGGTCCAGGGGCGTGTGTGCCCTGGTCCAGAGTGCTGTAGGAGGAGCTCCTAGCAAGGGGAGAGCAAGCCCCTTGTTTCCTTGGCCTGGACTTGCCTGTGCACACAGAGGCCTGCCAGCAGTGAAGACAGTGCAGGCAGCGAGGGCGTGTGGCAGGCAGCAAAGAGGTGGCAGGAGTCCTGCTTGCAAGTGGGGTCATGCCTGTCTTGTGCTCAGGCCCCAGTGGCCACGTGCACACACAGCCTCTGGACCCGCAGCTTCCCAGCAGTGCAAGACACACACAGGCAACACCCTGGGGCCTGCTCGCCTGAACTGTGCTCTGTCGAGGTCCTGCTGGCTGGCAGTGGCCTAGGCCAGCACAGGCCCTAGGGAGGCCTGGCTGAGCCTGGGATGGGTCCCAAACTAGCAGTGCCCAGGGAAAGCCTGGGACTGGAGGCCAGGCTACAGGCTCATTCCAGCTGGAGCCTGGTGCACAGAGCCTTCAGCTGGGACTTGCCGGGGGAATGCTCAGCACAGTGGCTTTGGCCTGCCATCCACGTTTCTCACTCGGGCCCTTCTGCCTGTTAGACCCACACTCCCTAGAAGTGTGTTCCTGAGGCAGTTGGACAGTTGGGGAAGTGGAGGCTCTCCCAGCATGGGAGGTCTGCCCAGAACATTGCTCTGTGTCCAAAGAGGATTCCCTGCACCTCAGGCACTGGGGAGAGATTTTGTGCACACAGGAGAGCCTTGGCACACGCAGTGTTTCCCCACGGAAAGCAGTGTGAGAAGGAGCCCCTGCCAGGGAAGCATGGCCCTCTGCCACAGAAGCCCTCCATGCCACAGGCTGTCATGGACTCGGCTACAGGCCTTTGTGGCTGGAGAGACGGCAGCTCCTCTGGAGGCTCTGGGTCAGTGTGCACTCCCCTTCGAGGAAACGAGGTATGTGGGAAGATTCCCTGCCCAAGAATGGCAAGCAGCCTGCTCCTTCCAATGAGACGCACGTGTGGTGTGAGAGGCTTGGCAGCAGAGAAGAAGCAAGAGGGGCAGCCAGAGGGGCAGCCAGAGAGGGGATGTGCACGCAGCTTGAAGGCCCCAGATCTCCTACATCCCAACCAGGGCATGCCGGCTCTGCCCAGCAGGCCCCATTCACAGGAGGGCACCCAGCTTCAGGATCTGCCCTTTCCCAGCCCTGAAACCACACACAGGCCCCACGCTGAGCCCTGCCAAGGGGGAAGTTTGCTTCCCGCCTGGGCCGAATGGCACGACTGGGTTAGGGCAGAGAAGGCCCTGGGAGGCCTTCAGGGTGCTGCCACAGCATAGCAGTGCTCAGGCAAAGGCACTCTGCTTTCTGTAGGCTGGACGCACACTGGAGTTTCTGCTTGAGGCAGAGAGAGCTCAGCAGGGCGAGCCAGGGCTGAAGGCAAAGCAGAGAGTTTTCTGGTGGAGCGATTGCTGACAAGCATGGGAGAAGCCTCAGTCCAAATGAGTTCCTGAGGCCATTTCCAAGCAGGAGGCACTCCGGCTGCACACGCTCGAGAGTCCTTCTTAGGGCTAACCTCTGGCAACAGAGTGGGTGCCAAGGGCCTGTGGGTGGGAAGGGGCTCGGAAGCCACAGGGGAGGCTTTGGGCCCCCAGTGCTCTCCGATGGAAAACACTGCAGGCCCCAGCATCCAGGTACTCCTCCAAGGCTGGGCAGTGGGCAAGCTGTCCACAACCGAAGGCTCCCTGCCAAGTGCTGCAGGCCTTTCTGCATGGCTCAGCGGCAGCTTCCTTGCAGGCTGCTGGTCCAGGGGCGTGTGTGCCCTGGTCCAGAGTGCTGTAGGAGGAGCTCCTAGCAAGGGGAGAGCAAGCCCCTTGTTTCCTTGGCCTGGACTGGCCTGTGCACACAGAGGCCTGCCAGCAGTGAAGACAGTGCAGGCAGCGAGGGCGTGTGGCAGGCAGCAAAGAGATGGCAGGAGTCCTGCTTGCAAGTGGGGTCATGCCTGTCTTGTGCTCAGGCCCCAGTGGCCACGTGCACACACAGCCTCTGGACCCGCAGCTTCCCAGCAGTGCAAGAGACACACAGGCAACACCCTGGGGCCTGCTCGCATGAACTGTGCTCTGTCGAGGTCCTGCTGGCTGGCAGTGGCCTAGGCCAGCACAGGCCCTAGGGAGGCCTGGCTGAGCCTGGGATGGGTCCCAAACTAGCAGTGCCCAGGGAAAGCCTGGGACTGGAGGCCAGGCTACAGGCTCATTCCAGCTTGAGCCTGGTGCACAGAGCCTTCAGCTGGGACTTGCCGGGGGAATGCTCAGCACAGTGGCTTTGGCCTGCCATCCACGTTCCTCACTCGGGCCCTTCTGCCTGTTAGACCCACACTCCCTAGAAGTGTGTTCCTGAGGCAGTTGGACAGTTGGGGAAGTGGAGGCTCTCCCAGCATGGGAGGTCTGCCCAGAACATTGCTCTGTGTCCAAAGAGGATTCCCTGCACCTCAGGCACTGGGGAGAGATTTTGTGCACACAGGAGAGCCTTGGCACACGCAGTGTTTCCCCACGGAAAGCAGTGTGAGAAGGAGCCCCTGCCAGGGAAGCATGGCCCTCTGCCACAGAAGCCCTCCATGCCACAGGCTGTCATGGACTCGGCTACAGGCCTTTGTGGCTGGAGAGACGGCAGATCCTCTGGAGGCTCTGGGTCAGTGTGCACTCCCCTTCGAGGAAACGAGGCGTGTGGGAAGATTCCCTGCCCAAGAATGGCAAGCAGCCTGCTCCTTCCAATGAGACGCACGTGTGGTGTGAGAGGCTTGGCAGCAGAGAAGAAGCAAGAGGGGCAGCCAGAGGGGCAGCCAGAGAGGGGATGTGCACGCAGCTTGAAGGCCCCAGATCTCCTACATCCCAACCAGGGCATGCCGGCTCTGCCCAGCAGGCCCCATTCACAGGAGGGCACCCAGCTTCAGGATCTGCCCTTTCCCAGCCCTGAAACCACACACAGGCCCCACGCTGAGCCCTGCCAAGGGGGAAGTTTGCTTCCCGCCTGGGCCGAATGGCACGACTGGGTTAGGGCAGAGAAGGCCCTGGGAGGCCTTCAGGGTGCTGCCACAGCATAGCAGTGCTCAGGCAAAGGCACTCTGCTTTCTGTAGGCTGGACGCACACTGGAGTTTCTGCTTGAGGCAGAGAGAGCTCAGCAGGGCGAGCCAGGGCTGAAGGCAAAGCAGAGAGTTTTTTGGTGGAGCGATGGCACCATCTGCTGGCTGCCAAGCATGGGAGCAGCCTCACTTCAAATGAGTTCCTGAGGCCATTTCCAAGCAGGAGGCACTCTGGCTGCACAAGCTCGAGAGCCCTGCTTAGGACTTCCCTCTGGCAACAGAGTGGGTGCCAAGGGCCTGTGGGTGGGAAGGGGCTCGGAAGGCACAGGGGAGCCTTTGGGCCCCCAGTGCTCTCCCATGGAAAACGCTGCAGGCCCCAGCATCCACGAAGTCCTCCGAGGCTGGGCAGTGGGCAAGCTGTCCACAGCCGAAGGCTCCCTGCCAAGTGCTGCAGGCCTTTCTGCATGGCTCAGCGGCAGCTTCCTTGCAGGCTGCTGGTCCAGGGGCGTGTGTGCCCTGGTCCAGAGTGCTGTAGGAGGAGCTCCTAGCAAGGGGAGAGCAAGCCCCTTGTTTCCTTGGCGGAGACTGGCCTGTGCACACAGAGGCCTGCCAGCAGTGAAGACAGTGCAGGCAGCGAGGGCGTGTGGCAGGCAGCAAAGAGGTGGCAGGAGTCCTGCTTGCAAGTGGGGTCATGCCTGTCTTGTGCTCAGGCCCCAGTGGCCACGTGCACACACAGCCTCTGGACCCGCAGCTTCCCAGCAGTGCAAGACACACACAGGCAACACCCTGGGGCCTGCTCGCATGAACTGTGCTCTGTCGAGGTCCTGCTGGCTGGCAGTGGCCTAGGCCAGCACAGGCCCTAGGGAGGCCTGGCTGAGCCTGGGATGGGTCCCAAACTAGCAGTGCCCAGGGAAAGCCTGGGACTGGAGGCCAGGCTGCAGGCTCATTCCAGCTTGAGCCTGGTGCACAGAGCCTTCAGCTGGGACTTGCCGGGGGAATGCTCAGCACAGTGGCTTTGGCCTGCCATCCACGTTCCTCACTCGGGCCCTTCTGCCTGTTAGACCCACACTCCCTAGAAGTGTGTTCCTGAGGCAGTTGGACAGTTGGGGAAGTGGAGGCTCTCCCAGCATGGGAGGTCTGCCCAGAACATTGCTCTGTGTCCAAAGAGGATTCCCTGCACCTCAGGCACTGGGGAGAGATTTTGTGCACACAGGAGAGCCTTGGCACATGCAGTGTTTCCCCACGGAAAGCAGTGTGAGAAGGAGGCCCTGCCAGGGAAGCATGGCCCTCTGCCACAGAAGCCCTCCATGCCACAGGCTGTCATGGACTCGGCTATAGGCCTTTGTGGCTGGAGAGACGGCAGCTCCTCTGGAGGCTCTGGGTCAGTGTGCACTCCCCTTCGAGGAAACGAGGCGTGTGGGATGATTCCCTGCCCAAGAATGGCAAGCAGCCTGCTCCTTCCAATGAGACGCACGTGTGGTGTGAGAGGCTTGGCAGCAGAGAAGAAGCAAGAGGGGCAGCCAGAGGGGCAGCCAGAGAGGGGATGTGCACGCAGCTTGAAGGCCCCAGATCTCCTACATCCCAACCAGGGCATGCCGGCTCTGCCCAGCAGGCCCCATTCACAGGAGGGCACCCAGCTTCAGGATCTGCCCTTTCCCAGCCCTGAAACCACACACAGGCCCCACGCTGAGCCCTGCCAAGGGGGAAGTTTGCTTCCCGCCTGGGCCGAATGGCACGACTGGGTTAGGGCAGAGAAGGCCCTGGGAGGCCTTCAGGGTGCTGCCACAGCATAGCAGTGCTCAGGCAAAGGCACTCTGCTTTCTGTAGGCTGGACGCACACTGGAGTTTCTGCTTGAGGCAGAGAGAGCTCAGCAGGGCGAGCCAGGGCTGAAGGCAAAGCAGAGAGTTTTTTGGTGGAGCGATGGCACCATCTGCTGGCTGCCAAGCATGGGAGCAGCCTCACTTCAAATGAGTTCCTGAGGCCATTTCCAAGCAGGAGGCACTCTGGCTGCACAAGCTCGAGAGCCCTGCTTAGGACTTCCCTCTGGCAACAGAGTGGGTGCCAAGGGCCTGTGGGTGGGAAGGGGCTCGGAAGGCACAGGGGAGCCTTTGGGCCCCCAGTGCTCTCCCATGGAAAACGCTGCAGGCCCCAGCATCCACGAAGTCCTCCGAGGCTGGGCAGTGGGCAAGCTGTCCACAGCCGAAGGCTCCCTGCCAAGTGCTGCAGGCCTTTCTGCATGGCTCAGCGGCAGCTTCCTTGCAGGCTGCTGGTCCAGGGGCGTGTGTGCCCTGGTCCAGAGTGCTGTAGGAGGAGCTCCTAGCAAGGGGAGAGCAAGCCCCTTGTTTCCTTGGCGGAGACTGGCCTGTGCACACAGAGGCCTGCCAGCAGTGAAGACAGTGCAGGCAGCGAGGGCGTGTGGCAGGCAGCAAAGAGGTGGCAGGAGTCCTGCTTGCAAGTGGGGTCATGCCTGTCTTGTGCTCAGGCCCCAGTGGCCACGTGCACACACAGCCTCTGGACCCGCAGCTTCCCAGCAGTGCAAGACACACACAGGCAACACCCTGGGGCCTGCTCGCATGAACTGTGCTCTGTCGAGGTCCTGCTGGCTGGCAGTGGCCTAGGCCAGCACAGGCCCTAGGGAGGCCTGGCTGAGCCTGGGATGGGTCCCAAACTAGCAGTGCCCAGGGAAAGCCTGGGACTGGAGGCCAGGCTGCAGGCTCATTCCAGCTTGAGCCTGGTGCACAGAGCCTTCAGCTGGGACTTGCCGGGGGAATGCTCAGCACAGTGGCTTTGGCCTGCCATCCACGTTCCTCACTCGGGCCCTTCTGCCTGTTAGACCCACACTCCCTAGAAGTGTGTTCCTGAGGCAGTTGGACAGTTGGGGAAGTGGAGGCTCTCCCAGCATGGGAGGTCTGCCCAGAACATTGCTCTGTGTCCAAAGAGGATTCCCTGCACCTCAGGCACTGGGGAGAGATTTTGTGCACACAGGAGAGCCTTGGCACATGCAGTGTTTCCCCACGGAAAGCAGTGTGAGAAGGAGCCCCTGCCAGGGAAGCATGGCCCTCTGCCACAGAAGCCCTCCATGCCACAGGCTGTCATGGACTCGGCTATAGGCCTTTGTGGCTGGAGAGACGGCAGCTCCTCTGGAGGCTCTGGGTCAGTGTGCACTCCCCTTCGAGGAAACGAGGCGTGTGGGATGATTCCCTGCCCAAGAATGGCAAGCAGCCTGCTCCTTCCAATGAGACGCACGTGTGGTGTGAGAGGCTTGGCAGCAGAGAAGAAGCAAGAGGGGCAGCCAGAGGGGCAGCCAGAGAGGGGATGTGCACGCAGCTTGAAGGCCCCAGATCTCCTACATCCCAACCAGGGCATGCCGGCTCTGCCCAGCAGGCCCCATTCACAGGAGGGCACCCAGCTTCAGGATCTGCCCTTTCCCAGCCCTGAAACCACACACAGGCCCCACGCTGAGCCCTGCCAAGGGGGAAGTTTGCTTCCCGCCTGGGCCGAATGGCACGACTGGGTTAGGGCAGAGAAGGCCCTGGGAGGCCTTCAGGGTGCTGCCACAGCATAGCAGTGCTCAGGCAAAGGCACTCTGCTTTCTGTAGGCTGGACGCACACTGGAGTTTCTGCTTGAGGCAGAGAGAGCTCAGCAGGGCGAGCCAGGGCTGAAGGCAAAGCAGAGAGTTTTTTGGTGGAGCGATGGCACCATCTGCTGGCTGCCAAGCATGGGAGCAGCCTCACTTCAAATGAGTTCCTGAGGCCATTTCCAAGCAGGAGGCACTCTGGCTGCACAAGCTCGAGAGCCCTGCTTAGGACTTCCCTCTGGCAACAGAGTGGGTGCCAAGGGCCTGTGGGTGGGAAGGGGCTCGGAAGGCACAGGGGAGCCTTTGGGCCCCCAGTGCTCTCCCATGGAAAACGCTGCAGGCCCCAGCATCCACGAAGTCCTCCGAGGCTGGGCAGTGGGCAAGCTGTCCACAGCCGAAGGCTCCCTGCCAAGTGCTGCAGGCCTTTCTGCATGGCTCAGCGGCAGCTTCCTTGCAGGCTGCTGGTCCAGGGGCGTGTGTGCCCTGGTCCAGAGTGCTGTAGGAGGAGCTCCTAGCAAGGGGAGAGCAAGCCCCTTGTTTCCTTGGCGGAGACTGGCCTGTGCACACAGAGGCCTGCCAGCAGTGAAGACAGTGCAGGCAGCGAGGGCGTGTGGCAGGCAGCAAAGAGGTGGCAGGAGTCCTGCTTGCAAGTGGGGTCATGCCTGTCTTGTGCTCAGGCCCCAGTGGCCACGTGCACACACAGCCTCTGGACCCGCAGCTTCCCAGCAGTGCAAGACACACACAGGCAACACCCTGGGGCCTGCTCGCATGAACTGTGCTCTGTCGAGGTCCTGCTGGCTGGCAGTGGCCTAGGCCAGCACAGGCCCTAGGGAGGCCTGGCTGAGCCTGGGATGGGTCCCAAACTAGCAGTGCCCAGGGAAAGCCTGGGACTGGAGGCCAGGCTGCAGGCTCATTCCAGCTTGAGCCTGGTGCACAGAGCCTTCAGCTGGGACTTGCCGGGGGAATGCTCAGCACAGTGGCTTTGGCCTGCCATCCACGTTCCTCACTCGGGCCCTTCTGCCTGTTAGACCCACACTCCCTAGAAGTGTGTTCCTGAGGCAGTTGGACAGTTGGGGAAGTGGAGGCTCTCCCAGCATGGGAGGTCTGCCCAGAACATTGCTCTGTGTCCAAAGAGGATTCCCTGCACCTCAGGCACTGGGGAGAGATTTTGTGCACACAGGAGAGCCTTGGCACATGCAGTGTTTCCCCACGGAAAGCAGTGTGAGAAGGAGCCCCTGCCAGGGAAGCATGGCCCTCTGCCACAGAAGCCCTCCATGCCACAGGCTGTCATGGACTCGGCTATAGGCCTTTGTGGCTGGAGAGACGGCAGCTCCTCTGGAGGCTCTGGGTCAGTGTGCACTCCCCTTCGAGGAAACGAGGCGTGTGGGATGATTCCCTGCCCAAGAATGGCAAGCAGCCTGCTCCTTCCAATGAGACGCACGTGTGGTGTGAGAGGCTTGGCAGCAGAGAAGAAGCAAGAGGGGCAGCCAGAGGGGCAGCCAGAGAGGGGATGTGCACGCAGCTTGAAGGCCCCAGATCTCCTACATCCCAACCAGGGCATGCCGGCTCTGCCCAGCAGGCCCCATTCACAGGAGGGCACCCAGCTTCAGGATCTGCCCTTTCCCAGCCCTGAAACCACACACAGGCCCCACGCTGAGCCCTGCCAAGGGGGAAGTTTGCTTCCCGCCTGGGCCGAATGGCACGACTGGGTTAGGGCAGAGAAGGCCCTGGGAGGCCTTCAGGGTGCTGCCACAGCATAGCAGTGCTCAGGCAAAGGCACTCTGCTTTCTGTAGGCTGGACGCACACTGGAGTTTCTGCTTGAGGCAGAGAGAGCTCAGCAGGGCGAGCCAGGGCTGAAGGCAAAGCAGAGAGTTTTTTGGTGGAGCGATGGCACCATCTGCTGGCTGCCAAGCATGGGAGCAGCCTCACTTCAAATGAGTTCCTGAGGCCATTTCCAAGCAGGAGGCACTCTGGCTGCACAAGCTCGAGAGCCCTGCTTAGGACTTCCCTCTGGCAACAGAGTGGGTGCCAAGGGCCTGTGGGTGGGAAGGGGCTCGGAAGGCACAGGGGAGCCTTTGGGCCCCCAGTGCTCTCCCATGGAAAACGCTGCAGGCCCCAGCATCCACGAAGTCCTCCGAGGCTGGGCAGTGGGCAAGCTGTCCACAGCCGAAGGCTCCCTGCCAAGTGCTGCAGGCCTTTCTGCATGGCTCAGCGGCAGCTTCCTTGCAGGCTGCTGGTCCAGGGGCGTGTGTGCCCTGGTCCAGAGTGCTGTAGGAGGAGCTCCTAGCAAGGGGAGAGCAAGCCCCTTGTTTCCTTGGCGGAGACTGGCCTGTGCACACAGAGGCCTGCCAGCAGTGAAGACAGTGCAGGCAGCGAGGGCGTGTGGCAGGCAGCAAAGAGGTGGCAGGAGTCCTGCTTGCAAGTGGGGTCATGCCTGTCTTGTGCTCAGGCCCCAGTGGCCACGTGCACACACAGCCTCTGGACCCGCAGCTTCCCAGCAGTGCAAGACACACACAGGCAACACCCTGGGGCCTGCTCGCATGAACTGTGCTCTGTCGAGGTCCTGCTGGCTGGCAGTGGCCTAGGCCAGCACAGGCCCTAGGGAGGCCTGGCTGAGCCTGGGATGGGTCCCAAACTAGCAGTGCCCAGGGAAAGCCTGGGACTGGAGGCCAGGCTGCAGGCTCATTCCAGCTTGAGCCTGGTGCACAGAGCCTTCAGCTGGGACTTGCCGGGGGAATGCTCAGCACAGTGGCTTTGGCCTGCCATCCACGTTCCTCACTCGGGCCCTTCTGCCTGTTAGACCCACACTCCCTAGAAGTGTGTTCCTGAGGCAGTTGGACAGTTGGGGAAGTGGAGGCTCTCCCAGCATGGGAGGTCTGCCCAGAACATTGCTCTGTGTCCAAAGAGGATTCCCTGCACCTCAGGCACTGGGGAGAGATTTTGTGCACACAGGAGAGCCTTGGCACATGCAGTGTTTCCCCACGGAAAGCAGTGTGAGAAGGAGCCCCTGCCAGGGAAGCATGGCCCTCTGCCACAGAAGCCCTCCATGCCACAGGCTGTCATGGACTCGGCTATAGGCCTTTGTGGCTGGAGAGACGGCAGCTCCTCTGGAGGCTCTGGGTCAGTGTGCACTCCCCTTCGAGGAAACGAGGCGTGTGGGATGATTCCCTGCCCAAGAATGGCAAGCAGCCTGCTCCTTCCAATGAGACGCACGTGTGGTGTGAGAGGCTTGGCAGCAGAGAAGAAGCAAGAGGGGCAGCCAGAGGGGCAGCCAGAGAGGGGATGTGCACGCAGCTTGAAGGCCCCAGATCTCCTACATCCCAACCAGGGCATGCCGGCTCTGCCCAGCAGGCCCCATTCACAGGAGGGCACCCAGCTTCAGGATCTGCCCTTTCCCAGCCCTGAAACCACACACAGGCCCCACGCTGAGCCCTGCCAAGGGGGAAGTTTGCTTCCCGCCTGGGCCGAATGGCACGACTGGGTTAGGGCAGAGAAGGCCCTGGGAGGCCTTCAGGGTGCTGCCACAGCATAGCAGTGCTCAGGCAAAGGCACTCTGCTTTCTGTAGGCTGGACGCACACTGGAGTTTCTGCTTGAGGCAGAGAGAGCTCAGCAGGGCGAGCCAGGGCTGAAGGCAAAGCAGAGAGTTTTTTGGTGGAGCGATGGCACCATCTGCTGGCTGCCAAGCATGGGAGCAGCCTCACTTCAAATGAGTTCCTGAGGCCATTTCCAAGCAGGAGGCACTCTGGCTGCACAAGCTCGAGAGCCCTGCTTAGGACTTCCCTCTGGCAACAGAGTGGGTGCCAAGGGCCTGTGGGTGGGAAGGGGCTCGGAAGGCACAGGGGAGCCTTTGGGCCCCCAGTGCTCTCCCATGGAAAACGCTGCAGGCCCCAGCATCCACGAAGTCCTCCGAGGCTGGGCAGTGGGCAAGCTGTCCACAGCCGAAGGCTCCCTGCCAAGTGCTGCAGGCCTTTCTGCATGGCTCAGCGGCAGCTTCCTTGCAGGCTGCTGGTCCAGGGGCGTGTGTGCCCTGGTCCAGAGTGCTGTAGGAGGAGCTCCTAGCAAGGGGAGAGCAAGCCCCTTGTTTCCTTGGCGGAGACTGGCCTGTGCACACAGAGGCCTGCCAGCAGTGAAGACAGTGCAGGCAGCGAGGGCGTGTGGCAGGCAGCAAAGAGGTGGCAGGAGTCCTGCTTGCAAGTGGGGTCATGCCTGTCTTGTGCTCAGGCCCCAGTGGCCACGTGCACACACAGCCTCTGGACCCGCAGCTTCCCAGCAGTGCAAGACACACACAGGCAACACCCTGGGGCCTGCTCGCATGAACTGTGCTCTGTCGAGGTCCTGCTGGCTGGCAGTGGCCTAGGCCAGCACAGGCCCTAGGGAGGCCTGGCTGAGCCTGGGATGGGTCCCAAACTAGCAGTGCCCAGGGAAAGCCTGGGACTGGAGGCCAGGCTGCAGGCTCATTCCAGCTTGAGCCTGGTGCACAGAGCCTTCAGCTGGGACTTGCCGGGGGAATGCTCAGCACAGTGGCTTTGGCCTGCCATCCACGTTCCTCACTCGGGCCCTTCTGCCTGTTAGACCCACACTCCCTAGAAGTGTGTTCCTGAGGCAGTTGGACAGTTGGGGAAGTGGAGGCTCTCCCAGCATGGGAGGTCTGCCCAGAACATTGCTCTGTGTCCAAAGAGGATTCCCTGCACCTCAGGCACTGGGGAGAGATTTTGTGCACACAGGAGAGCCTTGGCACATGCAGTGTTTCCCCACGGAAAGCAGTGTGAGAAGGAGCCCCTGCCAGGGAAGCATGGCCCTCTGCCACAGAAGCCCTCCATGCCACAGGCTGTCATGGACTCGGCTATAGGCCTTTGTGGCTGGAGAGACGGCAGCTCCTCTGGAGGCTCTGGGTCAGTGTGCACTCCCCTTCGAGGAAACGAGGCGTGTGGGATGATTCCCTGCCCAAGAATGGCAAGCAGCCTGCTCCTTCCAATGAGACGCACGTGTGGTGTGAGAGGCTTGGCAGCAGAGAAGAAGCAAGAGGGGCAGCCAGAGGGGCAGCCAGAGAGGGGATGTGCACGCAGCTTGAAGGCCCCAGATCTCCTACATCCCAACCAGGGCATGCCGGCTCTGCCCAGCAGGCCCCATTCACAGGAGGGCACCCAGCTTCAGGATCTGCCCTTTCCCAGCCCTGAAACCACACACAGGCCCCACGCTGAGCCCTGCCAAGGGGGAAGTTTGCTTCCCGCCTGGGCCGAATGGCACGACTGGGTTAGGGCAGAGAAGGCCCTGGGAGGCCTTCAGGGTGCTGCCACAGCATAGCAGTGCTCAGGCAAAGGCACTCTGCTTTCTGTAGGCTGGACGCACACTGGAGTTTCTGCTTGAGGCAGAGAGAGCTCAGCAGGGCGAGCCAGGGCTGAAGGCAAAGCAGAGAGTTTTTTGGTGGAGCGATGGCACCATCTGCTGGCTGCCAAGCATGGGAGCAGCCTCACTTCAAATGAGTTCCTGAGGCCATTTCCAAGCAGGAGGCACTCTGGCTGCACAAGCTCGAGAGCCCTGCTTAGGACTTCCCTCTGGCAACAGAGTGGGTGCCAAGGGCCTGTGGGTGGGAAGGGCCTCGGAAGGCACAGGGGAGCCTTTGGGCCCCCAGTGCTCTCCCATGGAAAACGCTGCAGGCCCCAGCATCCACGAAGTCCTCCGAGGCTGGGCAGTGGGCAAGCTGTCCACAGCCGAAGGCTCCCTGCCAAGTGCTGCAGGCCTTTCTGCATGGCTCAGCGGCAGCTTCCTTGCAGGCTGCTGGTCCAGGGGCGTGTGTGCCCTGGTCCAGAGTGCTGTAGGAGGAGCTCCTAGCAAGGGGAGAGCAAGCCCCTTGTTTCCTTGGCGGAGACTGGCCTGTGCACACAGAGGCCTGCCAGCAGTGAAGACAGTGCAGGCAGCGAGGGCGTGTGGCAGGCAGCAAAGAGGTGGCAGGAGTCCTGCTTGCAAGTGGGGTCATGCCTGTCTTGTGCTCAGGCCCCAGTGGCCACGTGCACACACAGCCTCTGGACCCGCAGCTTCCCAGCAGTGCAAGACACACACAGGCAACACCCTGGGGCCTGCTCGCATGAACTGTGCTCTGTCGAGGTCCTGCTGGCTGGCAGTGGCCTAGGCCAGCACAGGCCCTAGGGAGGCCTGGCTGAGCCTGGGATGGGTCCCAAACTAGCAGTGCCCAGGGAAAGCCTGGGACTGGAGGCCAGGCTGCAGGCTCATTCCAGCTTGAGCCTGGTGCACAGAGCCTTCAGCTGGGACTTGCCGGGGGAATGCTCAGCACAGTGGCTTTGGCCTGCCATCCACGTTCCTCACTCGGGCCCTTCTGCCTGTTAGACCCACACTCCCTAGAAGTGTGTTCCTGAGGCAGTTGGACAGTTGGGGAAGTGGAGGCTCTCCCAGCATGGGAGGTCTGCCCAGAACATTGCTCTGTGTCCAAAGAGGATTCCCTGCACCTCAGGCACTGGGGAGAGATTTTGTGCACACAGGAGACCCTTGGCACATGCAGTGTTTCCCCACGGAAAGCAGTGTGAGAAGGAGCCCCTGCCAGGGAAGCATGGCCCTCTGCCACAGAAGCCCTCCATGCCACAGGCTGTCATGGACTCGGCTATAGGCCTTTGTGGCTGGAGAGACGGCAGCTCCTCTGGAGGCTCTAGGTCAGTGTGCACTCCCCTTTGAGGAAACGAGGCGTGTGGGATGATTCCCTGCCCAAGAATGGCAAGCAGCCTGCTCCTTCCAATGAGACGCATGTGTTGTGTGAGAGGCTTGGCAGCAGAGAAGAAGCAAGAGGGGCAGCCAGAGGGGCAGCCAGAGAGGGGATGTGCACGCAGCTTGAAGGCCCCAGATCTCCTACATCCCAACCAGGGCATGCCGGCTCTGCCCAGCAGGCCCCATTCACAGGAGGGCACCCAGCTTCAGGATCTGCCCTTTCCCAGCCCTGAAACCACACACAGGCCCCACGCTGAGCCCTGCCAAGGGGGAACTTTGCTCCCCGCCTGGGCCGAATGGCACGACTGGGTTAGGGCAGAGAAGGCCCTGGGAGGCCTTCAGGGTGCTGCCACAGCATAGCAGTGCTCAGGCAAAGGCACTCTGCTTTCTGTAGGCTGGACGCACACTGGAGTTTCTGCTTGAGGCAGAGAGAGCTCAGCAGGGCGAGCCAGGGCTGAAGGCAAAGCAGAGAGTTTTTTGGTGGAGCGATGGCACCATCTGCTGGCTGCCAAGCATGGGAGCAGGCTCACTTCAAATGAGTTCCTGAGGCCATTTCCAAGCAGGAGGCACTCAGGCTGCACAGGCTCGAGAGTCCTGCTTAGGACTTCCCTCTGGCAACAGAGTGGGTGCCAAGGGCCTGTGGGTGGGAAGGGGCTCAGAAGGCACAGGGGAGCCTTTGGGCCCCCAGTGCTCTCCCATGAAAAACGCTGCAGGCTCCATCATCCATGAGCTCCTCTGAGGCTTGGCAGAGGGCAAGCTGTCCACAGCCGAAGGCTCCCTGCCAAGTGCTGCAGGCCTTTCTGCATGGCTCAGCGGCAGCTTCCTTGCAGGCTGCTGGTCCAGGGGCGTGTGTGCCCTGGTCCAGAGTGCTGTAGGAGGAGCTCCTAGCAAGGGGAGAGCAAGCCCCGTGTTTCCTTGGCCTGGACTTGCCTGTGCACACAGAGGCCTGCCAGCAGTGAAGACAGTGCAGGCAGCGAGGGCGTGTGGCAGGCAGCAAAGAGGTGGCAGGAGTCCTGCTTGCAAGTGGGGTCATGCCTGTCTTGTGCTCAGGCCCCAGTGGCCACGTGCACACACAGCCTCTGGACCCACAGCTTCCCAGCAGTGCAAGACACACACAGGCAACACCCTGGGGCCTGCTCGCCTGAACTGTGCTCTGTCGAGGTCCTGCTGGCTGGCAGTGGCCTAGGCCAGCACAGGCCCTAGGGAGGCCTGGCTGAGCCTGGGATGGGTCCCAAACTAGCAGTGCCCAGGGAAAGCCTGGGACTGGAGGCCAGGCTACAGGCTCATTCCAGCTGGAGCCTGGTGCACAGAGCCTTCAGCTGGGACTTGCCGGGGGAATGCTCAGCACAGTGGCTTTGGCCTGCCATCCACGTTCCTCACTCGGGCCCTTCTGCCTGTTAGACCCACACTCCCTAGAAGTGTGTTCCTGAGGCAGTTGGACAGTTGGGGAAGTGGAGGCTCTCCCAGCATGGGAGGTCTGCCCAGAACATTGCTCTGTGTCCAAAGAGGATTCCCTGCACCTCAGGCACTGGGGAGAGATTTTGTGCACACAGGAGAGCCTTGGCTCATGCAGTGTTTCCCCACGGAAAGCAGTGTGAGAAGGAGCCCCTGCCAGGGAAGCATGGCCCTCTGCCACAGAAGCCCTCCATGCCACAGGCTGTCATGGACTCGGCTATAGGCCTTTGTGGCTGGAGAGACGGCAGCTCCTCTGGAGGCTCTGGGTCAGTGTGCACTCCCCTTCGAGGAAACGAGGTGTGTGGGAAGATTCCCTGCCCAAGAATGGCAAGCAGCCTGCTCCTTCCAATGAGACGCACGTGTGGTGTGAGAGGCTTGGCAGCAGAGAAGAAGCAAGAGGGGCAGCCAGAGGGGCAGCCAGAGAGGGGATGTGCACGCAGCTTGAAGGCCCCAGATCTCCTACATCCCAACCAGGGCATGCCGGCTCTGCCCAGCAGGCCCCATTCACAGGAGGGCACCCAGCTTCAGGATCTGCCCTTTCCCAGCCCTGAAACCACACACAGGCCCCACGCTGAGCCCTGCCAAGGGGGAACTTTGCTCCCCGCCTGGGCCGAATGGCACGACTGGGTTAGGGCAGAGAAGGCCCTGGGAGGCCTTCAGGGTGCTGCCACAGCATAGCAGTGCTCAGGCAAAGGCACTCTGCTTTCTGTAGGCTGGACGCACACTGGAGTTTCTGCTTGAGGCAGAGAGAGCTCAGCAGGGCGAGCCAGGGCTGAAGGCAAAGCAGAGAGTTTTTTGGTGGAGCGATGGCACCATCTGCTGGCTGCCAAGCATGGGAGCAGCCTCACTTCAAATGAGTTCCTGAGGCCATTTCCAAGCAGGAGGCACTCTGGCTGCACAAGCTCGAGAGCCCTGCTTAGGACTTCCCTCTGGCAGCAGAGTGGGTGCCAAGGGCCTGGGGGTGGGAAGGGGCTCGGAAGGCACAGGGGAGCCTTTGGGCCCCCAGTGCTCTCCCATGGAAAACGCTACAGGCCCCAGCATCCACGAACTGCTCCGAGGCTGGGCAGTGGGCAAGCTGTCCACAGCCGAAGGCTCCCTGCCAAGTGCTGCAGGCCTTTCTGCATGGCTCAGCGGCAGCTTCCTTGTAGGCTGCTGGTCCAGGGGCGTGTGTGCCCTGGTCCAGAGTGCTGTAGGAGGAGCTCCTAGCAAGGGGAGAGCAAGCCCCTTGTTTCCTTGGCGGAGACTGGCCTGTGCACACAGAGGCCTGCCAGCAGTGAAGACAGTGCAGGCAGCGAGGGCGTGTGGCAGGCAGCAAAGAGGTGGCAGGAGTCCTGCTTGCAAGTGGGGTCATGCCTGTCTTGTGCTCAGGCCCCAGTGGCCACGTGCACACACAGCCTCTGGACCCGCAGCTTCCCAGCAGTGCAAGACACACACAGGCAACACCCTGGGGCCTGCTCGCCTGAACTGTGCTCTGTCGAGGTCCTGCTGGCTGGCAGTGGCCTAGGCCAGCACAGGCCCTAGGGAGGCCTGGCTGAGCCTGGGATGGGTCCCAAACTAGCAGTGCCCAGGGAAAGCCTGGGACTGGAGGCCAGGCTACAGGCTCATTCCAGCTGGAGCCTGGTGCACAGAGCCTTCAGCTGGGACTTGCCGGGGGAATGCTCAGCACAGTGGCTTTGGCCTGCCATCCACGTTCCTCACTCGGGCCCTTCTGCCTGTTAGACCCACACTCCCTAGAAGTGTGTTCCTGAGGCAGTTGGACAGTTGGGGAAGTGGAGGCTCTCCCAGCATGGGAGGTCTGCCCAGAACATTGCTCTGTGTCCAAAGAGGATTCCCTGCACCTCAGGCACTGGGGAGAGATTTTGTGCACACAGGAGAGCCTTGGCACATGCAGTGTTTCCCCACGGAAAGCAGTGTGAGAAGGAGCCCCTGCCAGGGAAGCATGGCCCTCTGCCACAGAAGCCCTCCATGCCACAGGCTGTCATGGACTCGGCTATAGGCCTTTGTGGCTGGAGAGACGGCAGCTCCTCTGGAGGCTCTGGGTCAGTGTGCACTCCCCTTCGAGGAAACGAGGTATGTGGGAAGATTCCCTGCCCAAGAATGGCAAGCAGCCTGCTCCTTCCAATGAGACGCACGTGTGGTGTGAGAGGCTTGGCAGCAGAGAAGAAGCAAGAGGGGCAGCCAGAGGGGCAGCCAGAGAGGGGATGTGCACGCAGCTTGAAGGCCCCAGATCTCCTACATCCCAACCAGGGCATGCCGGCTCTGCCCAGCAGGCCCCATTCACAGGAGGGCACCCAGCTTCAGGATCTGCCCTTTCCCAGCCCTGAAACCACACACAGGCCCCACGCTGAGCCCTGCCAAGGGGGAAGTTTGCTTCCCGCCTGGGCCGAATGGCACGACTGGGTTAGGGCAGAGAAGGCCCTGGGAGGCCTTCAGGGTGCTGCCACAGCATAGCAGTGCTCAGGCAAAGGCACTCTGCTTTCTGTAGGCTGGACGCACACTGGAGTTGCTGCTTGAGGCAGAGAGAGCTCAGCAGGGCGAGCCAGGGCTGAAGGCAAAGCAGAGAGTTTTCTGGTGGAGCGATTGCTGACAAGCATGGGAGAAGCCTCAGTCCAAATGAGTTCCTGAGGCCATTTCCAAGCAGGAGGCACTCCGGCTGCACAGGCTCGAGAGTCCTTCTTAGGGCTAACCTCTGGCAACAGAGTGGGTGCCAAGGGCCTGTGGGTGGGAAGGGGCTCGGAAGCCACAGGGGAGGCTTTGGGCCCCCAGTGCTCTCCGATGGAAAACACTGCAGGCCCCAGCATCCAGGTACTCCTCCAAGGCTGGGCAGTGGGCAAGCTGTCCACAACCGAAGGCTCCCTGCCAAGTGCTGCAGGCCTTTCTGCATGGCTCAGCGGCAGCTTCCTTGCAGGCTGCTGGTCCAGGGGCGTGTGTGCCCTGGTCCAGAGTGCTGTAGGAGGAGCTCCTAGCAAGGGGAGAGCAAGCCCCTTGTTTCCTTGGCCTGGACTGGCCTGTGCACACAGAGGCCTGCCAGCAGTGAAGACAGTGCAGGCAGCGAGGGCGTGTGGCAGGCAGCAAAGAGGTGGCAGGAGTCCTGCTTGCAAGTGGGGTCATGCCTGTCTTGTGCTCAGGCCCCAGTGGCCACGTGCACACACAGCCTCTGGACCCGCAGCTTCCCAGCAGTGCAAGAGACACACAGGCAACACCCTGGGGCCTGCTCGCATGAACTGTGCTCTGTCGAGGTCCTGCTGGCTGGCAGTGGCCTAGGCCAGCACAGGCCCTAGGGAGGCCTGGCTGAGCCTGGGATGGGTCCCAAACTAGCAGTGCCCAGGGAAAGCCTGGGACTGGAGGCCAGGCTACAGGCTCATTCCAGCTTGAGCCTGGTGCACAGAGCCTTCAGCTGGGACTTGCCGGGGGAATGCTCAGCACAGTGGCTTTGGCCTGCCATCCACGTTCCTCACTCGGGCCCTTCTGCCTGTTAGACCCACACTCCCTAGAAGTGTGTTCCTGAGGCAGTTGGACAGTTGGGGAAGTGGAGGCTCTCCCAGCATGGGAGGTCTGCCCAGAACATTGCTCTGTGTCCAAAGAGGATTCCCTGCACCTCAGGCACTGGGGAGAGATTTTGTGCACACAGGAGAGCCTTGGCACACGCAGTGTTTCCCCACGGAAAGCAGTGTGAGAAGGAGCCCCTGCCAGGGAAGCATGGCCCTCTGCCACAGAAGCCCTCCATGCCACAGGCTGTCATGGACTCGGCTACAGGCCTTTGTGGCTGGAGAGACGGCAGATCCTCTGGAGGCTCTGGGTCAGTGTGCACTCCCCTTCGAGGAAACGAGGCGTGTGGGAAGATTCCCTGCCCAAGAATGGCAAGCAGCCTGCTCCTTCCAATGAGACGCACGTGTGGTGTGAGAGGCTTGGCAGCAGAGAAGAAGCAAGAGGGGCAGCCAGAGGGGCAGCCAGAGAGGGGATGTGCACGCAGCTTGAAGGCCCCAGATCTCCTACATCCCAACCAGGGCATGCCGGCTCTGCCCAGCAGGCCCCATTCACAGGAGGGCACCCAGCTTCAGGATCTGCCCTTTCCCAGCCCTGAAACCACACACAGGCCCCACGCTGAGCCCTGCCAAGGGGGAAGTTTGCTTCCCGCCTGGGCCGAATGGCACGACTGGGTTAGGGCAGAGAAGGCCCTGGGAGGCCTTCAGGGTGCTGCCACAGCATAGCAGTGCTCAGGCAAAGGCACTCTGCTTTCTGTAGGCTGGACGCACACTGGAGTTTCTGCTTGAGGCAGAGAGAGCTCAGCAGGGCGAGCCAGGGCTGAAGGCAAAGCAGAGAGTTTTTTGGTGGAGCGATGGCACCATCTGCTGGCTGCCAAGCATGGGAGCAGCCTCACTTCAAATGAGTTCCTGAGGCCATTTCCAAGCAGGAGGCACTCTGGCTGCACAAGCTCGAGAGCCCTGCTTAGGACTTCCCTCTGGCAACAGAGTGGGTGCCAAGGGCCTGTGGGTGGGAAGGGGCTCGGAAGGCACAGGGGAGCCTTTGGGCCCCCAGTGCTCTCCCATGGAAAACGCTGCAGGCCCCAGCATCCACGAAGTCCTCCGAGGCTGGGCAGTGGGCAAGCTGTCCACAGCCGAAGGCTCCCTGCCAAGTGCTGCAGGCCTTTCTGCATGGCTCAGCGGCAGCTTCCTTGCAGGCTGCTGGTCCAGGGGCGTGTGTGCCCTGGTCCAGAGTGCTGTAGGAGGAGCTCCTAGCAAGGGGAGAGCAAGCCCCTTGTTTCCTTGGCGGAGACTGGCCTGTGCACACAGAGGCCTGCCAGCAGTGAAGACAGTGCAGGCAGCGAGGGCGTGTGGCAGGCAGCAAAGAGGTGGCAGGAGTCCTGCTTGCAAGTGGGGTCATGCCTGTCTTGTGCTCAGGCCCCAGTGGCCACGTGCACACACAGCCTCTGGACCCGCAGCTTCCCAGCAGTGCAAGACACACACAGGCAACACCCTGGGGCCTGCTCGCCTGAACTGTGCTCTGTCGAGGTCCTGCTGGCTGGCAGTGGCCTAGGCCAGCACAGGCCCTAGGGAGGCCTGGCTGAGCCTGGGATGGGTCCCAAACTAGCAGTGCCCAGGGAAAGCCTGGGACTGGAGGCCAGGCTGCAGGCTCATTCCAGCTTGAGCCTGGTGCACAGAGCCTTCAGCTGGGACTTGCCGGGGGAATGCTCAGCACAGTGGCTTTGGCCTGCCATCCACGTTCCTCACTCGGGCCCTTCTGCCTGTTAGACCCACACTCCCTAGAAGTGTGTTCCTGAGGCAGTTGGACAGTTGGGGAAGTGGAGGCTCTCCCAGCATGGGAGGTCTGCCCAGAACATTGCTCTGTGTCCAAAGAGGATTCCCTGCACCTCAGGCACTGGGGAGAGATTTTGTGCACACAGGAGAGCCTTGGCACATGCAGTGTTTCCCCACGGAAAGCAGTGTGAGAAGGAGCCCCTGCCAGGGAAGCATGGCCCTCTGCCACAGAAGCCCTCCATGCCACAGGCTGTCATGGACTCGGCTATAGGCCTTTGTGGCTGGAGAGACGGCAGCTCCTCTGGAGGCTCTGGGTCAGTGTGCACTCCCCTTCGAGGAAACGAGGCGTGTGGGATGATTCCCTGCCCAAGAATGGCAAGCAGCCTGCTCCTTCCAATGAGACGCACGTGTGCTGTGAGAGGCTTGGCAGCAGAGAAGAAGCAAGAGGGGCAGCCAGAGGGGCAGCCAGAGAGGGGATGTGCACGCAGCTTGAAGGCCCCAGATCTCCTACATCCCAACCAGGGCATGCCGGCTCTGCCCAGCAGGCCCCATTCACAGGAGGGCACCCAGCTTCAGGATCTGCCCTTTCCCAGCCCTGAAACCACACACAGGCCCCACGCTGAGCCCTGCCAAGGGGGAAGTTTGCTTCCCGCCTGGGCCGAATGGCACGACTGGGTTAGGGCAGAGAAGGCCCTGGGAGGCCTTCAGGGTGCTGCCACAGCATAGCAGTGCTCAGGCAAAGGCACTCTGCTTTCTGTAGGCTGGACGCACACTGGAGTTTCTGCTTGAGGCAGAGAGAGCTCAGCAGGGCGAGCCAGGGCTGAAGGCAAAGCAGAGAGTTTTTTGGTGGAGCGATGGCACCATCTGCTGGCTGCCAAGCATGGGAGCAGCCTCACTTCAAATGAGTTCCTGAGGCCATTTCCAAGCAGGAGGCACTCTGGCTGCACAAGCTCGAGAGCCCTGCTTAGGACTTCCCTCTGGCAACAGAGTGGGTGCCAAGGGCCTGTGGGTGGGAAGGGGCTCGGAAGGCACAGGGGAGCCTTTGGGCCCCCAGTGCTCTCCCATGGAAAACGCTGCAGGCCCCAGCATCCACGAAGTCCTCCGAGGCTGGGCAGTGGGCAAGCTGTCCACAGCCGAAGGCTCCCTGCCAAGTGCTGCAGGCCTTTCTGCATGGCTCAGCGGCAGCTTCCTTGCAGGCTGCTGGTCCAGGGGCGTGTGTGCCCTGGTCCAGAGTGCTGTAGGAGGAGCTCCTAGCAAGGGGAGAGCAAGCCCCTTGTTTCCTTGGCGGAGACTGGCCTGTGCACACAGAGGCCTGCCAGCAGTGAAGACAGTGCAGGCAGCGAGGGCGTGTGGCAGGCAGCAAAGAGGTGGCAGGAGTCCTGCTTGCAAGTGGGGTCATGCCTGTCTTGTGCTCAGGCCCCAGTGGCCACGTGCACACACAGCCTCTGGACCCGCAGCTTCCCAGCAGTGCAAGACACACACAGGCAACACCCTGGGGCCTGCTCGCATGAACTGTGCTCTGTCGAGGTCCTGCTGGCTGGCAGTGGCCTAGGCCAGCACAGGCCCTAGGGAGGCCTGGCTGAGCCTGGGATGGGTCCCAAACTAGCAGTGCCCAGGGAAAGCCTGGGACTGGAGGCCAGGCTGCAGGCTCATTCCAGCTTGAGCCTGGTGCACAGAGCCTTCAGCTGGGACTTGCCGGGGGAATGCTCAGCACAGTGGCTTTGGCCTGCCATCCACGTTCCTCACTCGGGCCCTTCTGCCTGTTAGACCCACACTCCCTAGAAGTGTGTTCCTGAGGCAGTTGGACAGTTGGGGAAGTGGAGGCTCTCCCAGCATGGGAGGTCTGCCCAGAACATTGCTCTGTGTCCAAAGAGGATTCCCTGCACCTCAGGCACTGGGGAGAGATTTTGTGCACACAGGAGAGCCTTGGCACACGCAGTGTTTCCCCACGGAAAGCAGTGTGAGAAGGAGCCCCTGCCAGGGAAGCATGGCCCTCTGCCACAGAAGCCCTCCATGCCACAGGCTGTCATGGACTCGGCTACAGGCCTTTGTGGCTGGAGAGACGGCAGATCCTCTGGAGGCTCTGGGTCAGTGTGCACTCCCCTTCGAGGAAACGAGGCGTGTGGGAAGATTCCCTGCCCAAGAATGGCAAGCAGCCTGCTCCTTCCAATGAGACGCACGTGTGGTGTGAGAGGCTTGGCAGCAGAGAAGAAGCAAGAGGGGCAGCCAGAGGGGCAGCCAGAGAGGGGATGTGCACGCAGCTTGAAGGCCCCAGATCTCCTACATCCCAACCAGGGCATGCCGGCTCTGCCCAGCAGGCCCCATTCACAGGAGGGCACCCAGCTTCAGGATCTGCCCTTTCCCAGCCCTGAAACCACACACAGGCCCCACGCTGAGCCCTGCCAAGGGGGAAGTTTGCTTCCCGCCTGGGCTGAATGGCACGACTGGGTTAGGGCAGAGAAGGCCCTGGGAGGCCTTCAGGGTGCTGCCACAGCATAGCAGTGCTCAGGCAAAGGCACTCTGCTTTCTGTAGGCTGGACGCACACTGGAGTTTCTGCTTGAGGCAGAGAGAGCTCAGCAGGGCGAGCCAGGGCTGAAGGCAAAGCAGAGAGTTTTTTGGTGGAGCGATGGCACCATCTGCTGGCTGCCAAGCATGGGAGCAGCCTCACTTCAAATGAGTTCCTGAGGCCATTTCCAAGCAGGAGGCACTCTGGCTGCACAAGCTCGAGAGCCCTGCTTAGGACTTCCCTCTGGCAACAGAGTGGGTGCCAAGGGCCTGTGGGTGGGAAGGGGCTCGGAAGGCACAGGGGAGCCTTTGGGCCCCCAGTGCTCTCCCATGGAAAACGCTGCAGGCCCCAGCATCCACGAAGTCCTCCGAGGCTGGGCAGTGGGCAAGCTGTCCACAGCCGAAGGCTCCCTGCCAAGTGCTGCAGGCCTTTCTGCATGGCTCAGCGGCAGCTTCCTTGCAGGCTGCTGGTCCAGGGGCGTGTGTGCCCTGGTCCAGAGTGCTGTAGGAGGAGCTCCTAGCAAGGGGAGAGCAAGCCCCTTGTTTCCTTGGCGGAGACTGGCCTGTGCACACAGAGGCCTGCCAGCAGTGAAGACAGTGCAGGCAGCGAGGGCGTGTGGCAGGCAGCAAAGAGGTGGCAGGAGTCCTGCTTGCAAGTGGGGTCATGCCTGTCTTGTGCTCAGGCCCCAGTGGCCACGTGCACACACAGCCTCTGGACCCGCAGCTTCCCAGCAGTGCAAGACACACACAGGCAACACCCTGGGGCCTGCTCGCATGAACTGTGCTCTGTCGAGGTCCTGCTGGCTGGCAGTGGCCTAGGCCAGCACAGGCCCTAGGGAGGCCTGGCTGAGCCTGGGATGGGTCCCAAACTAGCAGTGCCCAGGGAAAGCCTGGGACTGGAGGCCAGGCTGCAGGCTCATTCCAGCTTGAGCCTGGTGCACAGAGCCTTCAGCTGGGACTTGCCGGGGGAATGCTCAGCACAGTGGCTTTGGCCTGCCATCCACGTTCCTCACTCGGGCCCTTCTGCCTGTTAGACCCACACTCCCTAGAAGTGTGTTCCTGAGGCAGTTGGACAGTTGGGGAAGTGGAGGCTCTCCCAGCATGGGAGGTCTGCCCAGAACATTGCTCTGTGTCCAAAGAGGATTCCCTGCACCTCAGGCACTGGGGAGAGATTTTGTGCACACAGGAGAGCCTTGGCACATGCAGTGTTTCCCCACGGAAAGCAGTGTGAGAAGGAGCCCCTGCCAGGGAAGCATGGCCCTCTGCCACAGAAGCCCTCCATGCCACAGGCTGTCATGGACTCGGCTATAGGCCTTTGTGGCTGGAGAGACGGCAGCTCCTCTGGAGGCTCTGGGTCAGTGTGCACTCCCCTTCGAGGAAACGAGGCGTGTGGGCTGATTCCCTGCCCAAGAATGGCAAGCAGCCTGCTCCTTCCAATGAGACGCACGTGTGGTGTGAGAGGCTTGGCAGCAGAGAAGAAGCAAGAGGGGCAGCCAGAGGGGCAGCCAGAGAGGGGATGTGCACGCAGCTTGAAGGCCCCAGATCTCCTACATCCCAACCAGGGCATGCCGGCTCTGCCCAGCAGGCCCCATTCACAGGAGGGCACCCAGCTTCAGGATCTGCCCTTTCCCAGCCCTGAAACCACACACAGGCCCCACGCTGAGCCCTGCCAAGGGGGAAGTTTGCTTCCCGCCTGGGCCGAATGGCATGACTGGGTTAGGGCAGAGAAGGCCCTGGGAGGCCTTCAGGGTGCTGCCACAGCATAGCAGTGCTCAGGCAAAGGCACTCTGCTTTCTGTAGGCTGGACGCACACTGGAGTTTCTGCTTGAGGCAGAGAGAGCTCAGCAGGGCGAGCCAGGGCTGAAGGCAAAGCAGAGAGTTTTTTGGTGGAGCGATGGCACCATCTGCTGGCTGCCAAGCATGGGAGCAGCCTCACTTCAAATGAGTTCCTGAGGCCATTTCCAAGCAGGAGGCACTCTGGCTGCACAAGCTCGAGAGCCCTGCTTAGGACTTCCCTCTGGCAACAGAGTGGGTGCCAAGGGCCTGTGGGTGGGAAGGGGCTCGGAAGGCACAGGGGAGCCTTTGGGCCCCCAGTGCTCTCCCATGGAAAACGCTGCAGGCCCCAGCATCCACGAAGTCCTCCGAGGCTGGGCAGTGGGCAAGCTGTCCACAGCCGAAGGCTCCCTGCCAAGTGCTGCAGGCCTTTCTGCATGGCTCAGCGGCAGCTTCCTTGCAGGCTGCTGGTCCAGGGGCGTGTGTGCCCTGGTCCAGAGTGCTGTAGGAGGAGCTCCTAGCAAGGGGAGAGCAAGCCCCTTGTTTCCTTGGCGGAGACTGGCCTGTGCACACAGAGGCCTGCCAGCAGTGAAGACAGTGCAGGCAGCGAGGGCGTGTGGCAGGCAGCAAAGAGGTGGCAGGAGTCCTGCTTGCAAGTGGGGTCATGCCTGTCTTGTGCTCAGGCCCCAGTGGCCACGTGCACACACAGCCTCTGGACCCGCAGCTTCCCAGCAGTGCAAGACACACACAGGCAACACCCTGGGGCCTGCTCGCATGAACTGTGCTCTGTCGAGGTCCTGCTGGCTGGCAGTGGCCTAGGCCAGCACAGGCCCTAGGGAGGCCTGGCTGAGCCTGGGATGGGTCCCAAACTAGCAGTGCCCAGGGAAAGCCTGGGACTGGAGGCCAGGCTGCAGGCTCATTCCAGCTTGAGCCTGGTGCACAGAGCCTTCAGCTGGGACTTGCCGGGGGAATGCTCAGCACAGTGGCTTTGGCCTGCCATCCACGTTCCTCACTCGGGCCCTTCTGCCTGTTAGACCCACACTCCCTAGAAGTGTGTTCCTGAGGCAGTTGGACAGTTGGGGAAGTGGAGGCTCTCCCAGCATGGGAGGTCTGCCCAGAACATTGCTCTGTGTCCAAAGAGGATTCCCTGCACCTCAGGCACTGGGGAGAGATTTTGTGCACACAGGAGAGCCTTGGCACATGCAGTGTTTCCCCACGGAAAGCAGTGTGAGAAGGAGCCCCTGCCAGGGAAGCATGGCCCTCTGCCACAGAAGCCCTCCATGCCACAGGCTGTCATGGACTCGGCTATAGGCCTTTGTGGCTGGAGAGACGGCAGCTCCTCTGGAGGCTCTGGGTCAGTGTGCACTCCCCTTCGAGGAAACGAGGCGTGTGGGATGATTCCCTGCCCAAGAATGGCAAGCAGCCTGCTCCTTCCAATGAGACGCACGTGTGGTGTGAGAGGCTTGGCAGCAGAGAAGAAGCAAGAGGGGCAGCCAGAGGGGCAGCCAGAGAGGGGATGTGCACGCAGCTTGAAGGCCCCAGATCTCCTACATCCCAACCAGGGCATGCCGGCTCTGCCCAGCAGGCCCCATTCACAGGAGGGCACCCAGCTTCAGGATCTGCCCTTTCCCAGCCCTGAAACCACACACAGGCCCCACGCTGAGCCCTGCCAAGGGGGAAGTTTGCTTCCCGCCTGGGCCGAATGGCACGACTGGGTTAGGGCAGAGAAGGCCCTGGGAGGCCTTCAGGGTGCTGCCACAGCATAGCAGTGCTCAGGCAAAGGCACTCTGCTTTCTGTAGGCTGGACGCACACTGGAGTTTCTGCTTGAGGCAGAGAGAGCTCAGCAGGGCGAGCCAGGGCTGAAGGCAAAGCAGAGAGTTTTTTGGTGGAGCGATGGCACCATCTGCTGGCTGCCAAGCATGGGAGCAGCCTCACTTCAAATGAGTTCCTGAGGCCATTTCCAAGCAGGAGGCACTCTGGCTGCACAAGCTCGAGAGCCCTGCTTAGGACTTCCCTCTGGCAACAGAGTGGGTGCCAAGGGCCTGTGGGTGGGAAGGGGCTCGGAAGGCACAGGGGAGCCTTTGGGCCCCCAGTGCTCTCCCATGGAAAACGCTGCAGGCCCCAGCATCCACGAAGTCCTCCGAGGCTGGGCAGTGGGCAAGCTGTCCACAGCCGAAGGCTCCCTGCCAAGTGCTGCAGGCCTTTCTGCATGGCTCAGCGGCAGCTTCCTTGCAGGCTGCTGGTCCAGGGGCGTGTGTGCCCTGGTCCAGAGTGCTGTAGGAGGAGCTCCTAGCAAGGGGAGAGCAAGCCCCTTGTTTCCTTGGCGGAGACTGGCCTGTGCACACAGAGGCCTGCCAGCAGTGAAGACAGTGCAGGCAGCGAGGGCGTGTGGCAGGCAGCAAAGAGGTGGCAGGAGTCCTGCTTGCAAGTGGGGTCATGCCTGTCTTGTGCTCAGGCCCCAGTGGCCACGTGCACACACAGCCTCTGGACCCGCAGCTTCCCAGCAGTGCAAGACACACACAGGCAACACCCTGGGGCCTGCTCGCATGAACTGTGCTCTGTCGAGGTCCTGCTGGCTGGCAGTGGCCTAGGCCAGCACAGGCCCTAGGGAGGCCTGGCTGAGCCTGGGATGGGTCCCAAACTAGCAGTGCCCAGGGAAAGCCTGGGACTGGAGGCCAGGCTGCAGGCTCATTCCAGCTTGAGCCTGGTGCACAGAGCCTTCAGCTGGGACTTGCCGGGGGAATGCTCAGCACAGTGGCTTTGGCCTGCCATCCACGTTCCTCACTCGGGCCCTTCTGCCTGTTAGACCCACACTCCCTAGAAGTGTGTTCCTGAGGCAGTTGGACAGTTGGGGAAGTGGAGGCTCTCCCAGCATGGGAGGTCTGCCCAGAACATTGCTCTGTGTCCAAAGAGGATTCCCTGCACCTCAGGCACTGGGGAGAGATTTTGTGCACACAGGAGAGCCTTGGCACATGCAGTGTTTCCCCACGGAAAGCAGTGTGAGAAGGAGCCCCTGCCAGGGAAGCATGGCCCTCTGCCACAGAAGCCCTCCATGCCACAGGCTGTCATGGACTCGGCTATAGGCCTTTGTGGCTGGAGAGACGGCAGCTCCTCTGGAGGCTCTGGGTCAGTGTGCACTCCCCTTCGAGGAAACGAGGCGTGTGGGCTGATTCCCTGCCCAAGAATGGCAAGCAGCCTGCTCCTTCCAATGAGACGCACGTGTGGTGTGAGAGGCTTGGCAGCAGAGAAGAAGCAAGAGGGGCAGCCAGAGGGGCAGCCAGAGAGGGGATGTGCACGCAGCTTGAAGGCCCCAGATCTCCTACATCCCAACCAGGGCATGCCGGCTCTGCCCAGCAGGCCCCATTCACAGGAGGGCACCCAGCTTCAGGATCTGCCCTTTCCCAGCCCTGAAACCACACACAGGCCCCACGCTGAGCCCTGCCAAGGGGGAAGTTTGCTTCCCGCCTGGGCCGAATGGCACGACTGGGTTAGGGCAGAGAAGGCCCTGGGAGGCCTTCAGGGTGCTGCCACAGCATAGCAGTGCTCAGGCAAAGGCACTCTGCTTTCTGTAGGCTGGACGCACACTGGAGTTTCTGCTTGAGGCAGAGAGAGCTCAGCAGGGCGAGCCAGGGCTGAAGGCAAAGCAGAGAGTTTTTTGGTGGAGCGATGGCACCATCTGCTGGCTGCCAAGCATGGGAGCAGCCTCACTTCAAATGAGTTCCTGAGGCCATTTCCAAGCAGGAGGCACTCTGGCTGCACAAGCTCGAGAGCCCTGCTTAGGACTTCCCTCTGGCAACAGAGTGGGTGCCAAGGGCCTGTGGGTGGGAAGGGGCTCGGAAGGCACAGGGGAGCCTTTGGGCCCCCAGTGCTCTCCCATGGAAAACGCTGCAGGCCCCAGCATCCACGAAGTCCTCCGAGGCTGGGCAGTGGGCAAGCTGTCCACAGCCGAAGGCTCCCTGCCAAGTGCTGCAGGCCTTTCTGCATGGCTCAGCGGCAGCTTCCTTGCAGGCTGCTGGTCCAGGGGCGTGTGTGCCCTGGTCCAGAGTGCTGTAGGAGGAGCTCCTAGCAAGGGGAGAGCAAGCCCCTTGTTTCCTTGGCGGAGACTGGCCTGTGCACACAGAGGCCTGCCAGCAGTGAAGACAGTGCAGGCAGCGAGGGCGTGTGGCAGGCAGCAAAGAGGTGGCAGGAGTCCTGCTTGCAAGTGGGGTCATGCCTGTCTTGTGCTCAGGCCCCAGTGGCCACGTGCACACACAGCCTCTGGACCCGCAGCTTCCCAGCAGTGCAAGACACACACAGGCAACACCCTGGGGCCTGCTCGCATGAACTGTGCTCTGTCGAGGTCCTGCTGGCTGGCAGTGGCCTAGGCCAGCACAGGCCCTAGGGAGGCCTGGCTGAGCCTGGGATGGGTCCCAAACTAGCAGTGCCCAGGGAAAGCCTGGGACTGGAGGCCAGGCTGCAGGCTCATTCCAGCTTGAGCCTGGTGCACAGAGCCTTCAGCTGGGACTTGCCGGGGGAATGCTCAGCACAGTGGCTTTGGCCTGCCATCCACGTTCCTCACTCGGGCCCTTCTGCCTGTTAGACCCACACTCCCTAGAAGTGTGTTCCTGAGGCAGTTGGACAGTTGGGGAAGTGGAGGCTCTCCCAGCATGGGAGGTCTGCCCAGAACATTGCTCTGTGTCCAAAGAGGATTCCCTGCACCTCAGGCACTGGGGAGAGATTTTGTGCACACAGGAGAGCCTTGGCACATGCAGTGTTTCCCCACGGAAAGCAGTGTGAGAAGGAGCCCCTGCCAGGGAAGCATGGCCCTCTGCCACAGAAGCCCTCCATGCCACAGGCTGTCATGGACTCGGCTATAGGCCTTTGTGGCTGGAGAGACGGCAGCTCCTCTGGAGGCTCTGGGTCAGTGTGCACTCCCCTTCGAGGAAACGAGGCGTGTGGGATGATTCCCTGCCCAAGAATGGCAAGCAGCCTGCTCCTTCCAATGAGACGCACGTGTGGTGTGAGAGGCTTGGCAGCAGAGAAGAAGCAAGAGGGGCAGCCAGAGGGGCAGCCAGAGAGGGGATGTGCACGCAGCTTGAAGGCCCCAGATCTCCTACATCCCAACCAGGGCATGCCGGCTCTGCCCAGCAGGCCCCATTCACAGGAGGGCACCCAGCTTCAGGATCTGCCCTTTCCCAGCCCTGAAACCACACACAGGCCCCACGCTGAGCCCTGCCAAGGGGGAAGTTTGCTTCCCGCCTGGGCCGAATGGCACGACTGGGTTAGGGCAGAGAAGGCCCTGGGAGGCCTTCAGGGTGCTGCCACAGCATAGCAGTGCTCAGGCAAAGGCACTCTGCTTTCTGTAGGCTGGACGCACACTGGAGTTTCTGCTTGAGGCAGAGAGAGCTCAGCAGGGCGAGCCAGGGCTGAAGGCAAAGCAGAGAGTTTTTTGGTGGAGCGATGGCACCATCTGCTGGCTGCCAAGCATGGGAGCAGCCTCACTTCAAATGAGTTCCTGAGGCCATTTCCAAGCAGGAGGCACTCTGGCTGCACAAGCTCGAGAGCCCTGCTTAGGACTTCCCTCTGGCAACAGAGTGGGTGCCAAGGGCCTGTGGGTGGGAAGGGGCTCGGAAGGCACAGGGGAGCCTTTGGGCCCCCAGTGCTCTCCCATGGAAAACGCTGCAGGCCCCAGCATCCACGAAGTCCTCCGAGGCTGGGCAGTGGGCAAGCTGTCCACAGCCGAAGGCTCCCTGCCAAGTGCTGCAGGCCTTTCTGCATGGCTCAGCGGCAGCTTCCTTGCAGGCTGCTGGTCCAGGGGCGTGTGTGCCCTGGTCCAGAGTGCTGTAGGAGGAGCTCCTAGCAAGGGGAGAGCAAGCCCCTTGTTTCCTTGGCGGAGACTGGCCTGTGCACACAGAGGCCTGCCAGCAGTGAAGACAGTGCAGGCAGCGAGGGCGTGTGGCAGGCAGCAAAGAGGTGGCAGGAGTCCTGCTTGCAAGTGGGGTCATGCCTGTCTTGTGCTCAGGCCCCAGTGGCCACGTGCACACACAGCCTCTGGACCCGCAGCTTCCCAGCAGTGCAAGACACACACAGGCAACACCCTGGGGCCTGCTCGCATGAACTGTGCTCTGTCGAGGTCCTGCTGGCTGGCAGTGGCCTAGGCCAGCACAGGCCCTAGGGAGGCCTGGCTGAGCCTGGGATGGGTCCCAAACTAGCAGTGCCCAGGGAAAGCCTGGGACTGGAGGCCAGGCTGCAGGCTCATTCCAGCTTGAGCCTGGTGCACAGAGCCTTCAGCTGGGACTTGCCGGGGGAATGCTCAGCACAGTGGCTTTGGCCTGCCATCCACGTTCCTCACTCGGGCCCTTCTGCCTGTTAGACCCACACTCCCTAGAAGTGTGTTCCTGAGGCAGTTGGACAGTTGGGGAAGTGGAGGCTCTCCCAGCATGGGAGGTCTGCCCAGAACATTGCTCTGTGTCCAAAGAGGATTCCCTGCACCTCAGGCACTGGGGAGAGATTTTGTGCACACAGGAGAGCCTTGGCACATGCAGTGTTTCCCCACGGAAAGCAGTGTGAGAAGGAGCCCCTGCCAGGGAAGCATGGCCCTCTGCCACAGAAGCCCTCCATGCCACAGGCTGTCATGGACTCGGCTATAGGCCTTTGTGGCTGGAGAGACGGCAGCTCCTCTGGAGGCTCTGGGTCAGTGTGCACTCCCCTTCGAGGAAACGAGGCGTGTGGGATGATTCCCTGCCCAAGAATGGCAAGCAGCCTGCTCCTTCCAATGAGACGCACGTGTGGTGTGAGAGGCTTGGCAGCAGAGAAGAAGCAAGAGGGGCAGCCAGAGGGGCAGCCAGAGAGGGGATGTGCACGCAGCTTGAAGGCCCCAGATCTCCTACATCCCAACCAGGGCATGCCGGCTCTGCCCAGCAGGCCCCATTCACAGGAGGGCACCCAGCTTCAGGATCTGCCCTTTCCCAGCCCTGAAACCACACACAGGCCCCACGCTGAGCCCTGCCAAGGGGGAAGTTTGCTTCCCGCCTGGGCCGAATGGCACGACTGGGTTAGGGCAGAGAAGGCCCTGGGAGGCCTTCAGGGTGCTGCCACAGCATAGCAGTGCTCAGGCAAAGGCACTCTGCTTTCTGTAGGCTGGACGCACACTGGAGTTTCTGCTTGAGGCAGAGAGAGCTCAGCAGGGCGAGCCAGGGCTGAAGGCAAAGCAGAGAGTTTTTTGGTGGAGCAATGGCACCATCTGCTGGCTGCCAAGCATGGGAGCAGCCTCACTTCAAATGAGTTCCTGAGGCCATTTCCAAGCAGGAGGCACTCTGGCTGCACAAGCTCGAGAGCCCTGCTTAGGACTTCCCTCTGGCAACAGAGTGGGTGCCAAGGGCCTGTGGGTGGGAAGGGGCTCGGAAGGCACAGGGGAGCCTTTGGGCCCCCAGTGCTCTCCCATGGAAAACGCTGCAGGCCCCAGCATCCACGAAGTCCTCCGAGGCTGGGCAGTGGGCAAGCTGTCCACAGCCGAAGGCTCCCTGCCAAGTGCTGCAGGCCTTTCTGCATGGCTCAGCGGCAGCTTCCTTGCAGGCTGCTGGTCCAGGGGCGTGTGTGCCCTGGTCCAGAGTGCTGTAGGAGGAGCTCCTAGCAAGGGGAGAGCAAGCCCCTTGTTTCCTTGGCGGAGACTGGCCTGTGCACACAGAGGCCTGCCAGCAGTGAAGACAGTGCAGGCAGCGAGGGCGTGTGGCAGGCAGCAAAGAGGTGGCAGGAGTCCTGCTTGCAAGTGGGGTCATGCCTGTCTTGTGCTCAGGCCCCAGTGGCTACGTGCACACACAGCCTCTGGACCCGCAGCTTCCCAGCAGTGCAAGACACACACAGGCAACACCCTGGGGCCTGCTCGCATGAACTGTGCTCTGTCGAGGTCCTGCTGGCTGGCAGTGGCCTAGGCCAGCACAGGCCCTAGGGAGGCCTGGCTGAGCCTGGGATGGGTCCCAAACTAGCAGTGCCCAGGGAAAGCCTGGGACTGGAGGCCAGGCTGCAGGCTCATTCCAGCTTGAGCCTGGTGCACAGAGCCTTCAGCTGGGACTTGCCGGGGGAATGCTCAGCACAGTGGCTTTGGCCTGCCATCCACGTTCCTCACTCGGGCCCTTCTGCCTGTTAGACCCACACTCCCTAGAAGTGTGTTCCTGAGGCAGTTGGACAGTTGGGGAAGTGGAGGCTCTCCCAGCATGGGAGGTCTGCCCAGAACATTGCTCTGTGTCCAAAGAGGATTCCCTGCACCTCAGGCACTGGGGAGAGATTTTGTGCACACAGGAGAGCCTTGGCACATGCAGTGTTTCCCCACGGAAAGCAGTGTGAGAAGGAGCCCCTGCCAGGGAAGCATGGCCCTCTGCCACAGAAGCCCTCCATGCCACAGGCTGTCATGGACTCGGCTATAGGCCTTTGTGGCTGGAGAGACGGCAGCTCCTCTGGAGGCTCTGGGTCAGTGTGCACTCCCCTTCGAGGAAACGAGGCGTGTGGGATGATTCCCTGCCCAAGAATGGCAAGCAGCCTGCTCCTTCCAATGAGACGCACGTGTGGTGTGAGAGGCTTGGCAGCAGAGAAGAAGCAAGAGGGGCAGCCAGAGGGGCAGCCAGAGAGGGGATGTGCACGCAGCTTGAAGGCCCCAGATCTCCTACATCCCAACCAGGGCATGCCGGCTCTGCCCAGCAGGCCCCATTCACAGGAGGGCACCCAGCTTCAGGATCTGCCCTTTCCCAGCCCTGAAACCACACACAGGCCCCACGCTGAGCCCTGCCAAGGGGGAAGTTTGCTTCCCGCCTGGGCCGAATGGCACGACTGGGTTAGGGCAGAGAAGGCCCTGGGAGGCCTTCAGGGTGCTGCCACAGCATAGCAGTGCTCAGGCAAAGGCACTCTGCTTTCTGTAGGCTGGACGCACACTGGAGTTTCTGCTTGAGGCAGAGAGAGCTCAGCAGGGCGAGCCAGGGCTGAAGGCAAAGCAGAGAGTTTTTTGGTGGAGCGATGGCACCATCTGCTGGCTGCCAAGCATGGGAGCAGCCTCACTTCAAATGAGTTCCTGAGGCCATTTCCAAGCAGGAGGCACTCTGGCTGCACAAGCTCGAGAGCCCTGCTTAGGACTTCCCTCTGGCAACAGAGTGGGTGCCAAGGGCCTGTGGGTGGGAAGGGGCTCGGAAGGCACAGGGGAGCCTTTGGGCCCCCAGTGCTCTCCCATGGAAAACGCTGCAGGCCCCAGCATCCACGAAGTCCTCCGAGGCTGGGCAGTGGGCAAGCTGTCCACAGCCGAAGGCTCCCTGCCAAGTGCTGCAGGCCTTTCTGCATGGCTCAGCGGCAGCTTCCTTGCAGGCTGCTGGTCCAGGGGCGTGTGTGCCCTGGTCCAGAGTGCTGTAGGAGGAGCTCCTAGCAAGGGGAGAGCAAGCCCCTTGTTTCCTTGGCGGAGACTGGCCTGTGCACACAGAGGCCTGCCAGCAGTGAAGACAGTGCAGGCAGCGAGGGCGTGTGGCAGGCAGCAAAGAGGTGGCAGGAGTCCTGCTTGCAAGTGGGGTCATGCCTGTCTTGTGCTCAGGCCCCAGTGGCCACGTGCACACACAGCCTCTGGACCCGCAGCTTCCCAGCAGTGCAAGACACACACAGGCAACACCCTGGGGCCTGCTCGCATGAACTGTGCTCTGTCGAGGTCCTGCTGGCTGGCAGTGGCCTAGGCCAGCACAGGCCCTAGGGAGGCCTGGCTGAGCCTGGGATGGGTCCCAAACTAGCAGTGCCCAGGGAAAGCCTGGGACTGGAGGCCAGGCTGCAGGCTCATTCCAGCTTGAGCCTGGTGCACAGAGCCTTCAGCTGGGACTTGCCGGGGGAATGCTCAGCACAGTGGCTTTGGCCTGCCATCCACGTTCCTCACTCGGGCCCTTCTGCCTGTTAGACCCACACTCCCTAGAAGTGTGTTCCTGAGGCAGTTGGACAGTTGGGGAAGTGGAGGCTCTCCCAGCATGGGAGGTCTGCCCAGAACATTGCTCTGTGTCCAAAGAGGATTCCCTGCACCTCAGGCACTGGGGAGAGATTTTGTGCACACAGGAGAGCCTTGGCACATGCAGTGTTTCCCCACGGAAAGCAGTGTGAGAAGGAGCCCCTGCCAGGGAAGCATGGCCCTCTGCCACAGAAGCCCTCCATGCCACAGGCTGTCATGGACTCGGCTATAGGCCTTTGTGGCTGGAGAGACGGCAGCTCCTCTGGAGGCTCTGGGTCAGTGTGCACTCCCCTTCGAGGAAACGAGGCGTGTGGGATGATTCCCTGCCCAAGAATGGCAAGCAGCCTGCTCCTTCCAATGAGACGCACGTGTGGTGTGAGAGGCTTGGCAGCAGAGAAGAAGCAAGAGGGGCAGCCAGAGGGGCAGCCAGAGAGGGGATGTGCACGCAGCTTGAAGGCCCCAGATCTCCTACATCCCAACCAGGGCATGCCGGCTCTGCCCAGCAGGCCCCATTCACAGGAGGGCACCCAGCTTCAGGATCTGCCCTTTCCCAGCCCTGAAACCACACACAGGCCCCACGCTGAGCCCTGCCAAGGGGGAAGTTTGCTTCCCGCCTGGGCCGAATGGCACGACTGGGTTAGGGCAGAGAAGGCCCTGGGAGGCCTTCAGGGTGCTGCCACAGCATAGCAGTGCTCAGGCAAAGGCACTCTGCTTTCTGTAGGCTGGACGCACACTGGAGTTTCTGCTTGAGGCAGAGAGAGCTCAGCAGGGCGAGCCAGGGCTGAAGGCAAAGCAGAGAGTTTTTTGGTGGAGCAATGGCACCATCTGCTGGCTGCCAAGCATGGGAGCAGCCTCACTTCAAATGAGTTCCTGAGGCCATTTCCAAGCAGGAGGCACTCTGGCTGCACAAGCTCGAGAGCCCTGCTTAGGACTTCCCTCTGGCAACAGAGTGGGTGCCAAGGGCCTGTGGGTGGGAAGGGGCTCGGAAGGCACAGGGGAGCCTTTGGGCCCCCAGTGCTCTCCCATGGAAAACGCTGCAGGCCCCAGCATCCACGAAGTCCTCCGAGGCTGGGCAGTGGGCAAGCTGTCCACAGCCGAAGGCTCCCTGCCAAGTGCTGCAGGCCTTTCTGCATGGCTCAGCGGCAGCTTCCTTGCAGGCTGCTGGTCCAGGGGCGTGTGTGCCCTGGTCCAGAGTGCTGTAGGAGGAGCTCCTAGCAAGGGGAGAGCAAGCCCCTTGTTTCCTTGGCGGAGACTGGCCTGTGCACACAGAGGCCTGCCAGCAGTGAAGACAGTGCAGGCAGCGAGGGCGTGTGGCAGGCAGCAAAGAGGTGGCAGGAGTCCTGCTTGCAAGTGGGGTCATGCCTGTCTTGTGCTCAGGCCCCAGTGGCTACGTGCACACACAGCCTCTGGACCCGCAGCTTCCCAGCAGTGCAAGACACACACAGGCAACACCCTGGGGCCTGCTCGCATGAACTGTGCTCTGTCGAGGTCCTGCTGGCTGGCAGTGGCCTAGGCCAGCACAGGCCCTAGGGAGGCCTGGCTGAGCCTGGGATGGGTCCCAAACTAGCAGTGCCCAGGGAAAGCCTGGGACTGGAGGCCAGGCTGCAGGCTCATTCCAGCTTGAGCCTGGTGCACAGAGCCTTCAGCTGGGACTTGCCGGGGGAATGCTCAGCACAGTGGCTTTGGCCTGCCATCCACGTTCCTCACTCGGGCCCTTCTGCCTGTTAGACCCACACTCCCTAGAAGTGTGTTCCTGAGGCAGTTGGACAGTTGGGGAAGTGGAGGCTCTCCCAGCATGGGAGGTCTGCCCAGAACATTGCTCTGTGTCCAAAGAGGATTCCCTGCACCTCAGGCACTGGGGAGAGATTTTGTGCACACAGGAGAGCCTTGGCACATGCAGTGTTTCCCCACGGAAAGCAGTGTGAGAAGGAGCCCCTGCCAGGGAAGCATGGCCCTCTGCCACAGAAGCCCTCCATGCCACAGGCTGTCATGGACTCGGCTATAGGCCTTTGTGGCTGGAGAGACGGCAGCTCCTCTGGAGGCTCTGGGTCAGTGTGCACTCCCCTTCGAGGAAACGAGGCGTGTGGGATGATTCCCTGCCCAAGAATGGCAAGCAGCCTGCTCCTTCCAATGAGACGCACGTGTGGTGTGAGAGGCTTGGCAGCAGAGAAGAAGCAAGAGGGGCAGCCAGAGGGGCAGCCAGAGAGGGGATGTGCACGCAGCTTGAAGGCCCCAGATCTCCTACATCCCAACCAGGGCATGCCGGCTCTGCCCAGCAGGCCCCATTCACAGGAGGGCACCCAGCTTCAGGATCTGCCCTTTCCCAGCCCTGAAACCACACACAGGCCCCACGCTGAGCCCTGCCAAGGGGGAAGTTTGCTTCCCGCCTGGGCCGAATGGCACGACTGGGTTAGGGCAGAGAAGGCCCTGGGAGGCCTTCAGGGTGCTGCCACAGCATAGCAGTGCTCAGGCAAAGGCACTCTGCTTTCTGTAGGCTGGACGCACACTGGAGTTTCTGCTTGAGGCAGAGAGAGCTCAGCAGGGCGAGCCAGGGCTGAAGGCAAAGCAGAGAGTTTTTTGGTGGAGCGATGGCACCATCTGCTGGCTGCCAAGCATGGGAGCAGCCTCACTTCAAATGAGTTCCTGAGGCCATTTCCAAGCAGGAGGCACTCTGGCTGCACAAGCTCGAGAGCCCTGCTTAGGACTTCCCTCTGGCAACAGAGTGGGTGCCAAGGGCCTGTGGGTGGGAAGGGGCTCGGAAGGCACAGGGGAGCCTTTGGGCCCCCAGTGCTCTCCCATGGAAAACGCTGCAGGCCCCAGCATCCACGAAGTCCTCCGAGGCTGGGCAGTGGGCAAGCTGTCCACAGCCGAAGGCTCCCTGCCAAGTGCTGCAGGCCTTTCTGCATGGCTCAGCGGCAGCTTCCTTGCAGGCTGCTGGTCCAGGGGCGTGTGTGCCCTGGTCCAGAGTGCTGTAGGAGGAGCTCCTAGCAAGGGGAGAGCAAGCCCCTTGTTTCCTTGGCGGAGACTGGCCTGTGCACACAGAGGCCTGCCAGCAGTGAAGACAGTGCAGGCAGCGAGGGCGTGTGGCAGGCAGCAAAGAGGTGGCAGGAGTCCTGCTTGCAAGTGGGGTCATGCCTGTCTTGTGCTCAGGCCCCAGTGGCCACGTGCACACACAGCCTCTGGACCCGCAGCTTCCCAGCAGTGCAAGACACACACAGGCAACACCCTGGGGCCTGCTCGCATGAACTGTGCTCTGTCGAGGTCCTGCTGGCTGGCAGTGGCCTAGGCCAGCACAGGCCCTAGGGAGGCCTGGCTGAGCCTGGGATGGGTCCCAAACTAGCAGTGCCCAGGGAAAGCCTGGGACTGGAGGCCAGGCTGCAGGCTCATTCCAGCTTGAGCCTGGTGCACAGAGCCTTCAGCTGGGACTTGCCGGGGGAATGCTCAGCACAGTGGCTTTGGCCTGCCATCCACGTTCCTCACTCGGGCCCTTCTGCCTGTTAGACCCACACTCCCTAGAAGTGTGTTCCTGAGGCAGTTGGACAGTTGGGGAAGTGGAGGCTCTCCCAGCATGGGAGGTCTGCCCAGAACATTGCTCTGTGTCCAAAGAGGATTCCCTGCACCTCAGGCACTGGGGAGAGATTTTGTGCACACAGGAGAGCCTTGGCACATGCAGTGTTTCCCCACGGAAAGCAGTGTGAGAAGGAGCCCCTGCCAGGGAAGCATGGCCCTCTGCCACAGAAGCCCTCCATGCCACAGGCTGTCAAGGACTCGGCTATAGGCCTTTGTGGCTGGAGAGACGGCAGCTCCTCTGGAGGCTCTGGGTCAGTGTGCACTCCCCTTCGAGGAAACGAGGCGTGTGGGATGATTCCCTGCCCAAGAATGGCAAGCAGCCTGCTCCTTCCAATGAGACGCACGTGTGGTGTGAGAGGCTTGGCAGCAGAGAAGAAGCAAGAGGGGCAGCCAGAGGGGCAGCCAGAGAGGGGATGTGCACGCAGCTTGAAGGCCCCAGATCTCCTACATCCCAACCAGGGCATGCCGGCTCTGCCCAGCAGGCCCCATTCACAGGAGGGCACCCAGCTTCAGGATCTGCCCTTTCCCAGCCCTGAAACCACACACAGGCCCCACGCTGAGCCCTGCCAAGGGGGAACTTTGCTCCCCGCCTGGGCCGAATGGCACGACTGGGTTAGGGCAGAGAAGGCCCTGGGAGGCCTTCAGGGTGCTGCCACAGCATAGCAGTGCTCAGGCAAAGGCACTCTGCTTTCTGTAGGCTGGACGCACACTGGAGTTTCTGCTTGAGGCAGAGAGAGCTCAGCAGGGCGAGCCAGGGCTGAAGGCAAAGCAGAGAGTTTTTTGGTGGAGCAATGGCACCATCTGCTGGCTGACAAGCATGGGAGCAGGCTCACTTCAAATGAGTTCCTGAGGCCATTTCCAAGCAGGAGGCACTCCGGCTGCACAGGCTCGAGAGTCCTGCTTAGGACTTCCCTCTGGCAACAGAGTGGGTGCCAAGGGCCTGTGGGTGGGAAGGGGCTCGGAAGGCACAGGGGAGCCTTTGGGCCCCCAGTGCTCTCCCATGGAAAACGCTGCAGGCTCCATCATCCATGAGCTCCTCTGAGGCTTGGCAGAGGGCAAGCTGTCCACAGCCGAAGGCTCCCTGCCAAGTGCTGCAGGCCTTTCTGCATGGCTCAGCGGCAGCTTCCTTGCAGGCTGCTGGTCCAGGGGCGTGTGTGCCCTGGTCCAGAGTGCTGTAGGAGGAGCTCCTAGCAAGGGGAGAGCAAGCCCCTTGTTTCCTTGGCGGAGACTGGCCTGTGCACACAGAGGCCTGCCAGCAGTGAAGACAGTGCAGGCAGCGAGGGCGTGTGGCAGGCAGCAAAGAGGTGGCAGGAGTCCTGCTTGCAAGTGGCGTCATGCCTGTCTTGTGCTCAGGCCCCAGTGGCCACGTGCACACACAGCCTCTGGACCCGCAGCTTCCCAGCAGTGCAAGACACACACAGGCAACACCCTGGGGCCTGCTCGCCTGAACTGTGCTCTGTCGAGGTCCTGCTGGCTGGCAGTGGCCTAGGCCAGCACAGGCCCTAGGGAGGCCTGGCTGAGCCTGGGATGGGTCCCAAACTAGCAGTGCCCAGGGAAAGCCTGGGACTGGAGGCCAGGCTACAGGCTCATTCCAGCTTGAGCCTGGTGCACAGAGCCTTCAGCTGGGACTTGCCGGGGGAATGCTCAGCACAGTGGCTTTGGCCTGCCATCCACGTTCCTCACTCGGGCCCTTCTGCCTGTTAGACCCACACTCCCTAGAAGTGTGTTCCTGAGGCAGTTGGACAGTTGGGGAAGTGGAGGCTCTCCCAGCATGGGAGGTCTGCCCAGAACATTGCTCTGTGTCCAAAGAGGATTCCCTGCACCTCAGGCACTGGGGAGAGATTTTGTGCACACAGGAGAGCCTTGGCACATGCAGTGTTTCCCCACGGAAAGCAGTGTGAGAAGGAGCCCCTGCCAGGGAAGCATGGCCCTCTGCCACAGAAGCCCTCCATGCCACAGGCTGTCATGGACTCGGCTATAGGCCTTTGTGGCTGGAGAGACGGCAGCTCCTCTGGAGGCTCTGGGTCAGTGTGCACTCCCCTTCGAGGAAACGAGGCGTGTGGGATGATTCCCTGCCCAAGAATGGCAAGCAGCCTGCTCCTTCCAATGAGACGCACGTGTGGTGTGA
Organism: Hippopotamus amphibius kiboko; assembly: GCF_030028045.1. Taxonomy (NCBI): domain Eukaryota; kingdom Metazoa; phylum Chordata; class Mammalia; order Artiodactyla; family Hippopotamidae; genus Hippopotamus; species Hippopotamus amphibius. Next base: position 215,663 of record NW_026648296.1, read on the forward strand.
GAGGCTTGGCAGCAGAGAAGAAGCAAGAGGGGCAGCCAGAGGGGCAGCCAGAGAGGGGATGTGCACGCAGCTTGAAGGCCCCAGATCTCCTACATCCCAACCAGGGCATGCCGGCTCTGCCCAGCAGGCCCCATTCACAGGAGGGCACCCAGCTTCAGGATCTGCCCTTTCCCAGCCCTGAAACCACACACAGGCCCCACGCTGAGCCCTGCCAAGGGGGAAGTTTGCTTCCCGCCTGGGCCGAATGGCACGACTGGGTTAGGGCAGAGAAGGCCCTGGGAGGCCTTCAGGGTGCTGCCACAGCATAGCAGTGCTCAGGCAAAGGCACTCTGCTTTCTGTAGGCTGGACGCACACTGGAGTTTCTGCTTGAGGCAGAGAGAGCTCAGCAGGGCGAGCCAGGGCTGAAGGCAAAGCAGAGAGTTTTTTGGTGGAGCGATGGCACCATCTGCTGGCTGCCAAGCATGGGAGCAGCCTCACTTCAAATGAGTTCCTGAGGCCATTTCCAAGCAGGAGGCACTCTGGCTGCACAAGCTCGAGAGCCCTGCTTAGGACTTCCCTCTGGCAACAGAGTGGGTGCCAAGGGCCTGTGGGTGGGAAGGGGCTCGGAAGGCACAGGGGAGCCTTTGGGCCCCCAGTGCTCTCCCATGGAAAACGCTGCAGGCCCCAGCATCCACGAAGTCCTCCGAGGCTGGGCAGTGGGCAAGCTGTCCACAGCCGAAGGCTCCCTGCCAAGTGCTGCAGGCCTTTCTGCATGGCTCAGCGGCAGCTTCCTTGCAGGCTGCTGGTCCAGGGGCGTGTGTGCCCTGGTCCAGAGTGCTGTAGGAGGAGCTCCTAGCAAGGGGAGAGCAAGCCCCTTGTTTCCTTGGCGGAGACTGGCCTGTGCACACAGAGGCCTGCCAGCAGTGAAGACAGTGCAGGCAGCGAGGGCGTGTGGCAGGCAGCAAAGAGGTGGCAGGAGTCCTGCTTGCAAGTGGGGTCATGCCTGTCTTGTGCTCAGGCCCCAGTGGCCACGTGCACACACAGCCTCTGGACCCGCAGCTTCCCAGCAGTGCAAGACACACACAGGCAACACCCTGGGGCCTGCTCGCATGAACTGTGCTCTGTCGAGGTCCTGCTGGCTGGCAGTGGCCTAGGCCAGCACAGGCCCTAGGGAGGCCTGGCTGAGCCTGGGATGGGTCCCAAACTAGCAGTGCCCAGGGAAAGCCTGGGACTGGAGGCCAGGCTGCAGGCTCATTCCAGCTTGAGCCTGGTGCACAGAGCCTTCAGCTGGGACTTGCCGGGGGAATGCTCAGCACAGTGGCTTTGGCCTGCCATCCACGTTCCTCACTCGGGCCCTTCTGCCTGTTAGACCCACACTCCCTAGAAGTGTGTTCCTGAGGCAGTTGGACAGTTGGGGAAGTGGAGGCTCT